>NC_053134.1:14904628-15067128 GCF_010015445.1 Perca fluviatilis
TTGTACAATCTCACCACCCACATCACATTAGAGGTTGAGAATTACAAGGTTAAGTCAAGACTCGAGCATGCTGAGAACTCATTCAGCTCTCTGGCGCACCAAAGTACTACTACAGCTTAATCAAAGCTAGTGCTGTACAGTAACTAGGAACTATTTTCATTGCAAATTATTTTTCCAAGTTTATAAATCCCAAGGTGATGTCTTCAAATAGTTTTTATTTTTCGACCAAACATTAAATTTACAGAGATATAAAAAAAGGGAAACATGGCAAATCCTAATATTTGTGAATCACACTTGTTACTTTAAACAATTACTGAATTACCATCTGGAAATTTCCAGTAATTAACTGATTGTGTTTTCTTTAACACTCCTCTATTCCTCTTTGGTCATCTTGATACAATTTGAGTGTTTGGGGAACAAGCGCCAGTATCCTCTTTAACCATGTATTCATTTATTCAGATTTTATTTCAGTCACTCATTGATTTATTGTTTTGGTCGGGGAGTAAGTTGAATCATGTAGTGATATAAAATTGTGATTCTTTTGGCATACACTTTTCAGGAGAGTAATTCTGAAGTGCTAAGTGACTGGAGTGGTAGCTTAAATCATAATTTGATTTAATGAGATATAGTTATGAGAAGAAATGCCCCGTTATATTTGTCTCCATCACTGTCTCCGGGGTGATCTGATGAAATTCTGCAGGCCCTTCAAATCAATTTACAGCTCTGCTGATTCTTTTCGCTCTCCACTCATCTACCCATTACACTCATTCATTCATTCCTTCAATCCCTTGACCACCATTTGCTAACTTCTATCTTTTTTTGCTTTTCCTCTCTCAATCTTTCACTCCATCCATCATTATAATTTCCCTCTTCCTCTATCAGGTTTTTATGTTCCTCCTGCATTCCCTTTTATTTCTCTCCATCCCTCCACCCCCACTGTATCTTATCCACCTCCCCTCCTCTCTATCCTCCCTCATCTCTGTCACCACACTATTCACCATCCCTAATAGATCCTTTATATGTCTCTCTTCTTCTCTCTCCGACCTTCCATCACAATTTTCCCTCCCTCCATCTTTCTCTCATTCTGTCTGCTTTCCTCTTTTACTCTTTCGGTGAAGTGAATCGAAATTGGTTCCTCCCAATCCCTTCACAGGCAAGACCCGGGGACGAAAAAGGCTCTAGTAAAAGATTATGAGGCATATCCATAACAGCAATCAAAGCTAAAAAGAGGGGGGGGGGGGGTCACTAGATCACACACACTCATTATATAACACCCATTAGTACACTGGTATTCATGTACACGCGGATACACACGATGGAACTCGCTTAGGCACACAACAATGCATACAATACATAACGCAATGTAAATACCAACAGTACAAAATCTGCATACACAGATGCACTAAAAATCTACTGCACGACACTGAAACACACACACACACACCACGTATTAATTCAATGCAATCAGACAATTAAAACAGTGTCAGCATTATTGATATGTGTGTGTGTGGGGGGGGGCATACGCGGTGTGGCTAAAAGAGAACAAGGGGAAAACAGAGGAGGAAATGAAGGTATGAAAGGAAAGATTGAATGTAGAGTTGAAAAGGATGTGATGCATAGAAAATTTGTAGGATAGCAAAAAAGGAGGAGAAAGTGAGAGTGGCAGAAAGAGAGCACACTAACTGTGGAAGCTCATATTCATATATTTCAAACTTACTGCAGTGTAAAAGTAAATCAAACCATGAGTAATCATATCAAAAATACTACAAATCAACAACAAACAACATATTGGTAAATATTTTTGCTGTCTTGCGAACAAGAAGATCAAACCACTCTCATATCTGTCCTTTAAATATAAAAGGCTGCTGCCAGAAGGCGGTCAGCTTAGCTATCTTATCTTAAAGACTGTAAACGGGGGAAATAGCTAGCCTGGCTCTCACATTTTTATGCTAAGCTAAGCAGCTAAGATAATCTGCTGCTCGCTGTAGCTATATATTACCATAGAGACATGAGAGCTGTATTGATATTCTCATCAACTCTTGGCAGGAAAGCAAATGAGGGTGTTTCCCAAAATGTTGAACTATTTCTTTAAGTGGCTTTGGCATGAGAGTGATAATACACAAAGACTCCTCTGATTGAAAATCACCTCCGCCTCCTCTCATATTTTTGTATATCAGTACACCTCCTTTTGTATTGTTGCTCCAATCTTTGTCCCCAAATCACCATGTTCCCATCACCACTGATAAACACTATGTTAACTTAAACTACACTTCCCAGTGTTCTTTTGTGTCTCATGCCTTTCCAACAGATGCTAAATTCAAAGAGCTGAATCACCTCCTTGCAGGTTTTCTCTCAGAAAGTAGACCGAGACAATAAAATTGTGTTTACTGTACTGCTTTGGCAGTATTGTTTGATAAGAGAAAGACAGAAGAGAGAAAGCTTCACTTCACCTCTCCCCCCTTTTCTTTTCCCTCTCCTCCATCTTCTCTCTATGACCTCCATGTACCTTTGTTTTTCTGCTCTCTTCTGCTGCATCCCATTTTCCTCTCTGCCTTTCATGTGACCAAAGAAAGAATACAAATCGACGCTGCACCGAGCCAAAGTCAAAGACAGACAGATAGGACAGAGGAAAGCAGAAGATTTAAAACATTAAGATGAATACAGAGAAGAGGGAGAGAGAATAACACGGCTGCTTCTGTGGTAATGAATATGAGTTTTTGTGACAGGGGAATATACTGTAGAAAAATGCTTGGAATAATATGTATTATATATACAGTGGGGCAAAAAAGTATTTAGACAGCCACCAATTGTGCAAGTTCTACCACTTAAAAAGATGAGAGAGGCCTGTAATTCATCATAGGTACACTTCAACTATGAGAGACAAAATGAGAAAAAAAAAATCCAGACAATCACATTGTAGGATTTTTAATGAATTAATTGGTAAATTCCTCGGTAAAATAAGTATTTGGTCACCTACAAACAAGCAAGATTTCTGGCTCTCACAGACCTGTAACTTCTTCTTTAAGAGGCTCCTCTGTCCTCCACTCGTTACCTGTATTAATGGCACCTGTTTGAACTTGTGATCAGTATAAAAGACACCTGTCCACAACCTCAAACAGTCACACTCCAAACTCTACTATGGCCAAGACCAAAGAGCTGTCAAAGGACACCAGAAACAAAAATTGTAGACCTGCACCAGGCTGGGAAGACTGAATCTGCAATAGGTAAGCAGCTTGGTGTTAAGAAATCAACTGTGGGAGCAATTATTAGAAAATGGAAGATATACAAGACCACTGATAATCTCCCTTGATCTGGGTCACGCAAGATCTCACCCTGTGGGGTCAAAATGATCACAAGAACGGTGAGCAAAAATCCCAGAACCACACGGGGCACCTAGTGAATGACCTGCAGAGAGCTGGGACCAAAGTAACAAAAGCTACCATCAGTAACACACTACACCGCCAGGGACTCAAATCCTGCAGTGCCAGACGTGTCCCCCTGCTTAAGCCAGTACATGTCCAGGCCCGTCTGAAGTTTACTAAAGAGCATTTGGATGATCCAGAAGAGGATTGGGAGAATGTCATATGGTCAGATGAAACCAAAATAGAACTTTTTGGTAAAAACTCAACTCGTCATGTTTGGAGGAGAAAGATTGCTGAGTTGCATCCAAAGCTTACCTACTGTGAAGCATGGGGGTGGAAACATCATGCTTTGGGGCTGTTTTTCTGCAAAGGGACCAGGACGACTGATCCGTGTAAAGGAAAGAATGAATGGGGCCATGTATCGTGAGATTTTGAGTGAAAGCCTCCTTCCATCAGCAAGGGCATTGAAGATGAAACACGGCTGGGTCTTTCAGCATGACAATGATCCCAAACACACCGCCCGGGCAACGAAGGAGTTGCTTTGTAAGAAGCATTTCAAGGTCCTGGAGTGGCCTAGCCAGTCTCCAGATCTCAACCCCATAGAAAATCTTTGGAGGGAGTTGAAAGTCTGTGTTGCCCAGCGACAGCCCCAAAACATCACTGCTCTAGAGGAGATCTGCATGGAGGAATGGGCCAAAATACCAGCAACAGTGTGTGAAAACCTTGTGAAGACTTACAGAAAACATTTGACCTCTGTCATTGCCAACAAAGGGTATATAACAAAGTATTGAGATGAACTTTTGTTATTGACCAAATACTTATTTTCCACCATAATTTGCAAATAAATTCATTAAAAAATGTGATTTTCGAGAATTTTTTTTAATCATTTTGTCTCTCATAGTTGAAGTGTACCTATGATGAAAATTACAGGCCTCTCTCATCTTTTTAAGTGGGAGAATTTGCACAATTGCTGGCTGACTAAATACTTTTTTGACCCACTGTGTGTATGTATGTGTATATATATATATATATATATATATATATATATATATATATAGTGAATCTCTCCCTCAATCATACCTCCCTCCGCCATGACAGGAATACAGAGAGGTCTCAGCTCTCCTGCTGGGGATTTTTCTTCCTGAGGATTCTGTGATCTCTCTCCCACTCTTTTAATTTCTATTTCAATGCCCTCCAATGTCATTACAGTTGTACAATATTGGCAGAGCATCAAAAGCCCCTCTTTCCATCTACATGTCTCTTTTTTTCTATGCCCTTCACCCTCTCCTCTGAATATCCTTACTTATCTGAATTTCAGATAAGTAAACTGGCATCTGAGCTGAATATCACTAAAAAGAATACGCACAGTCTGACCCTTCCTCACTTCCAGTTTTTCAGTGGAGTTCCAATTGAAGTTTGTGTCCTCCGTTACCTCTCTTTCTTTCTCGTTTCCTTTTCCTTAGACATAGTAAAACCGTCTTTCTCTCAGACTTGTTGTGTACTCTCTCTGTCTCTTTTACTTTTTCAGTTTTCAATCTCTCAATGTGCTTTCGAGTCAGTGAATCAGATTTGCAGTAAAGCAAGCAACAGGTGTGCAGTGTGTACGCCCCGAGTGGCCCAACCACGACTCCCAGGCAAACAGAAGGTAATTTACATTGCCTCGATCCAGACTTCAATCCAAACTTCTTATTCTCCAATTTATACTACGGCTAAGACACAAGCTGTAAGAATATAATCTTATGTAATCAGTTATCTTAGCGAAGCACTGTCCCTGAAACTACGACATCAAGATTAGTCACACTTGTTCATCTCTAGTTACAATTTACATTCAAATCTTTTCATTTGCATTTTGCTTTAGTGCACATCTGCCAAATGTAGAGTGTGAATTATTGTTGCAGTGGTTTTAACCTACAGATCTACACAGATCTATAGATGCTACAGTGCTTTATATGTTTTGCAATAAATTTTTCATGAAATAAAGATGTTTGTGCTCAGAGGGTCGAAGTGATTTTAGGGTTGTTTGGGCACTGATGCAATCTGTCAAATATGTGCATTTAAAGCCATGTTGTGCATGTGATATCGACCTGCTGTATGCTTCTTCCGTTCTTCATTGACTGAACTCTGTTGTTCCGGAGTGAAAACCGCTTTTCTCTGAATCTGTCTTCCAAAACCCAAGAGCCCCTGCTGTCCAATCCATCACAAGTAAACACCACAAGACTAGAATATCCCAGGAATAATGAGGTCTAATCGGTGTTCAATCCCCCCAAAACTGGATGTGTCTCTTCAGAGGTAACTACTGGAAGTCTCACTGATGTGTGGTTGTATAGAAAAGAGGATAGTAGGGCATAGTTACAAAATGAAAAACCGTGTTGTTTAAATGAAGTGAAAGCATGGATGGCTATGAATTTTTTGTATTTAAATGAGAGCAAAACTGAGTTAGTGTTAATTGCTCCTAGTGACTTGGCTGCTGCGGTTCCTGTTGACGTAGGTTGTCTAACCGGACACATCAGCCCTGTGGTTACAAACCTGGGTGTCAGGTTGGACGGTCGTTTAAAACTCGACGCACAGATTGGTGCAGTGGTGAAGACCGGCTTCTTCCAGCTGAGGCAACTAGCCAAAGTAAAACCGGTTCTATCTAGACATGATTTTGAAATTTTAATCCATGCTTTTATCACCACTCGTTTAGATTATTGCAATGCACTTTACATTGGTATTAGCAAATCTAATATGGCACGATTACAGCTAGTCCAAAATGCAGCTGCTCGTCTTTTAACTGGAACTAGAAAATTTGACCATATTACACCCATCCTCCAATCACTCCACTGGCTCCCTGTGCACTTTCGCACTGATTTTAAAATTCTGTTATTTGTTTTTAAATGTCTGCATGGCCTGGCCCCCCAGTACCTGTCTAATCTGCTCGTGCCCTACATCCCTTCGCCTCGCCTCGGTCGGCCTGACCAGGCACACTTGTCGTCCCCAGGACTAAACCGGAATCCAGAGGTGACGCGGCGTTTGCCGTGGCAGCTCCGGAGACTCTGGAATGAGCTGCCTTTGCACATCAGACTGACTGAGTCTCTTGCTGTTTTTAAATCTCGTCTTAAAACTCATTTATTTTCTTTGGCTTTTAACTCAGTTTGAGGGTTGACTTTGAGTTTTGTATTGCTGTATTTATTTTTATTGTTTTATTAATATTGTGTTGTGCCTCTGTTGTATGTTATTGTTTATTCATAGACTGTGTTCAGCACTTTGGTCAACAGTGTTGTTTTTAAAGTGCTTTATAAATAAAGGTGGATTGGATTGGATTGGTTTAATGTGTAAACAGTGTTTCCCAAAGGTTGAGAAGTTATCTTGTGGTGGTGGGTGGTGCAGGATGTGACAGCGTGGCATGTGATGTCAGTAATAAACTAGTCAATCAAAGGTTTATTAACTATTTACTGAAGATTACAACATTAACAGATAATTTAGAAAGAAATAACAATTTATATATTAAACAAACTGGACGATGATGCAGATAAAGTGTAGCCCCAGATGTGCTTTGTCAATTTGTCAGTTTTTTCTCACCCAGCATATTACCTTGGAGTACGTTGGCACCAAGATCTTGGTTGCAGCGGTCGCCGTGGTCCTGCTGCACTCCCTACCAAGCTCTGCGGTGCCCTGCAATGTCATGCTGCGTCCTGCTGAACCCTGCAGCTTCCTGCTACGTCCATCCCTGCTCTGCTGTGCCACGCTACATCCTGTAACGCCCTGCAGCGCACTCATATGACATGAACTACTATGACTACCATTTGAAGTCACTATTCCGTTATCTTTAAATTGACTATTACTGCCACTGTTCATCACATCCCCAACCGGCACCGTCAGACACCGCCTACCAAGAGCCTGGGTCTGTCCGACGTTTCTTCCTAATAGGGAGTTTTTCCTCGCCACTGTCGCTCTGCTTGCTCTTGGGGAATTATTAGAATTGTTGGGGCTTTGTAAATTATAGAGTGCGGTCTAGACCTACTCTATTTGTAAAGTGTCTCGAGATAACTCTTGTTATGATTTGATACTATAAATAAAATTGAATTACATCTGGTTGGTTTGTCATTAATTTGATGGTTCTGCAGAAAAATGACCTGATTACCCTGAGCCCAACTGTTATATGTACTAACAACCTTAAAGCCATACTATGATCCATACAGAAATGTTATTACAAATATCAACACGGTGCGCATGCCATGTCTCGTCCTAACTCCTGTTAAATCATATTACACAAAGGCTATCCATTTTCATCCATTTTGTTTGTTATCATTGTTTGTTTTTGAAAGTGTTAGGATCCTAATAAACACGCTGCTTTGTACTATAATGTTACATACTGTACATGTGTCCTTCAAAAAACTCTGGATTGTTCTTGTTCAATTGTGTTTGTCTGTTCTGTATGTTTAAAAATATAAAAAAAAAACTTTTACAGCCAATTTCATCAAATCTCGTGTTTTATTTGGGCTTAAGTCTAGAAGAAGACATCGTTGATTGGAGAAAAAAAAAACTACCTGGGCGGGTCACAATCTACTGGCGCCCAAGTAGAACCAATGTATGGTAAACGCGTTATTATGGATCCCACGTAACTTCTAGGGAAGTCCCGCCCTACGAAGCGGCTTGATTGGTTGGGGTTAGGCATTTACCTTGAGTGGTTATAAGGTTAGGACTAAGGCATGGATACCCGACCCAAGGCCGACGGGTCCCGACGGTACCCGACAGGCCGGGTTCGGACAGATATTTAGAAATTATAGTCTGGGTCGGGTCGGGCTCGGTCACATCAGCGCGTTAAGGCATTTGTTGTAAAATGGTGCTGCGGCTCCTGAAAGCTCTGTGTGCGTGTGTGTGTGGTAAGTGGGCAGAAGAGAGATAGAGAAAGAGGAGCGAAGCGAGGAAACGAAGCGATCAGGAAAGGTTAACCCATTGAACACGTTAACAGCTTATTAACGTGCGCTTGTTGCCCCGTGTGCGCTGATGCGCTCATCTGTTGACATGTCCTAATGCCTTCCTACAGTTGCTTAACAAAAGCGGGCTTTCCACACAAACAAACGTAGCCTACATGTGTCATTAGTATGAGGAAAAAAAATGAGATTTTAACTGTGTCGGGCTCGGACACAAATTTCTTAATACCTGTCGGGGTCGGGCCGGGTTCGGTCACGGCTCTGTTGGACGCGGGCCGGCCTCGGACAGAAAAATTCGGCCCGATCCGGACTCTAGTTAGGACAGCCGATTGGTCAGGGGATAGGACCTGAACAAATCGGGTTACGTTGCCTTGCGTAAGCATGGACACCTGGCCAATAGTAGTGTGTGAATGCTATTGAAGGGCGGGTCTTGCCTAAAAGTTGCATGGGTTCCATAAAAACGCATGGGAAACACTGGTAAATAATGGTTACATCAAGTTAAATTGAAATTGCTCCGTGGTTAACAAACGACAGAGTGAACGACATTTCCGAGGATAATTCACTGGACAGGACCAAGTACATTTTCTACTTCCCAGAAGAAGACATTGATCCTAATTTGTCAGCTGTATACAAAAACGCATCAACTGTGTGGAATGTATGGACGCTCAGGTGTAAAAATGTTGAGAGATGAAAAGTCAGAGAAAGAGTGTAACTAACTTCTGTTCTGATTCATTATGTATTACATGAGGATCCCAACTTTAGTGTACATTCATTTCCCCTGTTTCAATAATAAGTCAAATGAATTTAAAAGGAATTATAGATGGAAAAGAGGCAAAACAAGACAAAAGAGATCATATCTCAGAGCCACTTAACCGACATGAGAGTGTGAGAACATGACCTTTCTGATGAACAGCAGACGAGGACATCAAATAAAGTTTGCAGGTCGTTAAGAGCTTCAATTAGCCAAAGCGGCGATACCTGGGCTTCAAATTAATTCCATCTTTCTATCTCTCTTCCTGACCCTCTTTTAAGAAGCCTAGTTAGCTTCAAATAAATCACTCTTTCATCTCTATCTCTTTCATAGCATCTCTCCTCCTTGCACTGTCTCTTGTGCTCTTCTCTGCAGCGGACGGCTGAAATAGTTGCTCTCTCTCATATTCATCACCTTTCTCTCTCCCTCTCAAAATTGTCATCTCTGTCACTTAAATCATTCTCTAAAAAGCCATCATCCTCTGTCCAAAATCCACAATTTGACTCATTTTACATCCGATTCTTTACTTGTCCGTCCCTGCCCTTGTTTTCCAAAAGACATCAAGCTTTCCAATTCTCCTCTCGCTTTACCATCCAACAAGAAAATGCCTTCTCACCTTCTCCCCTCTCTACTTTCCACAGGCCATCAACCTCGCTCTCTCCCTCCTCTCCAACGCTATCTGACTCGTTTTACATTTCACTGAATCAGAGAAAACAGAGAGGTGCTTTGTCCTTGCATTTATGTTTGTCCTTCTTCAAAATGCCCAGGGTGGCGATAAAGCGGTGCGAAAACAATAAGCTGTGATCATTTCACATCAGAAGCGCAGGCACAGTCGTCGCACAACGACCAGGTCCAGAATCAAGACTAAAGAAAATGTCAAAGCCGTGAATGAATCAAAGAGTCCATTTCAAAGATGCTACATTTCCACAGCGGTGGAAGGGAACCCATCATTACTACCAAAACAGCAGGTATACAAAACACCTTTTAGCATTTTAATCAATTAATACTAATCGGCAGATTACCACATTTGTATAATTAGTGCAAACAAAACCATGGCAAAGACAGCTTTGTTATAGGATGAAAAAAGGTCATGAAAAGTTTTAATTTGGAGGCACTCAAGAAAGTTTTGTTGTACCTGTTCAGAGATTGTTGACCTCAGTCCCTACGGCCCTGTTCAGACCTGGCATTAACATGCGTCTTGGGTGATCCGCTCACAAGTGGATAGCTCGAAGTGCAAGTGTGAATGCACCCAAGATGCATTGTAAACACATTGAGATCCGATCGCTCAGACCACATTCGGAGGTGGTCTGGGCCGCATATGGCCACATGTGTACTGCCTTCTCAACTGACGTCCTCAATGGGTCTATGGCAGCTTTTGAAAGTATTTCTCACGTCACATAAAACACTGAGTAAATCTTGTGCTTTGGATGTCATCATACTGTCAGTGAAGTGTGCTGATTATTTGAAATAGAAGAATGCATCGCTACGTGTAATTATGTCTCCTTTTCATTTAGCTGCTCTAATCCATTCCCTGTCTGTAGACTTTCTCGTGCATATGCATACTTTAGAAACCTGGTTACACATATGCATGGCCAAGAAATCTGTCGTCTCCAGGAGAAATCTACCTAATCTACCCCAATTACAGAAGCATGATGTTTTAAGGAATCAGCGTATTTGTAGCAGGATTTGCGGGGCTGCCCATCACCTAGACTCTAAATCTGTAATATTCTACCTTTAATCCATTGTGTTGTCCTCAAATGTGATCCTCTTTAACGGTCAAGATGAAACAATTCTGTTAATGTTGTTGTGTTGGTCTCAATAAAACGTATCGTGCTCTCTGTATGCCTATATAAATGCAGTCCATGTATCAATACCAGCACTGCGAAAGAGAAAACCACTTATATACACTATTCCTTTATTCCAAGACAGTATCTTGATTTCACAATATAACCTATTAGGATGTGTGTCCTATAAAAATGCATCCCGCACCTTAAATACGATTAAAGGATTTAATATTTTTTCTTTTTGTATTAGCAATCCTCGCATAAGACTAGGTTATTTTTCCAATATAGGGGTCTCGTATAAGCAATAACAAATTGAGTAAATGCAGGTATCAAGGACAAAATATGTAGGAATCAATAAAACACGGAACAAACAATGCAGAAAACACAGTTACACCATTATACACCAAAGTATACTCAAAAGAACACAATAATAAACACATGCTCATGACTTTAAAAACATGACCTGCACCTCACTGCAGTCTAATAGGTCAAATCTCCTGGGGGAACTGCACACCAAACTGCAATTCCACCAAAAAGTATGACTACCACACACACACACACACACACACACACACACACACACACACACACACACACACACACACACACACACACACACACACACACACACACACACACACACACACACACACACACACACACACACACACACACACACACACACACACACACACACACACACACACACACACGGCCCAGAGGCTGTTGTTGCTCTTTCCATGGTAATTGTGTGATCAGGTATTCTGGTTAAGCACTCTCAGGAGAACTGCCTGACGCTATGTTAAACAGTCCATTCTGTCATTGCTGTCACCATAGTTCTGCTTGTGTGTGTGTGTGTGTGTGTGTGTGTGTGTTTTTCCCCTCAGTGCTGAATGAATTTCTTGTCTCTTTCTTGTTTCACTCTCCATCTTTGCCATTCTCTCTGTCAATTTACATTGATGTGCTTAACACATACTGCATATATGTGACAGGAGCAACAATGGCAAAGTGCAACCTGGGAATTCATTGTAAAGAAAAGAAACAATAACATCTGCCATACTTGTGAGTGTGTGTATGAGTGGAACATTGCATATAGGGATCAACGAAAGCCTTACTAACAATAAAATGCAGACGAGTTATTAATGAGTGCATACAAAGCACACATAAGGTGCGGTGCATGCACAAGGAAATATATTTTACGCAAACTAAGGCATTAGGTACACGCACACACACGATTTTCCAGTTTTACAGTCTCTGGTATGAAAAAATCTAACAGAACTACACAATCCATTTCACAAGAAAACACAAAACTTGACTCAGTCGTCAATCTATTGATCAGAAACAGGAAGCTTAAGAAAGCCAACATCCTGCACAGTTGCAGGTGGTAGGGCTGTGCAATTAATCGAAATTTAATCGTGATTATGATTTCTGCTCCCAATGATCACAAAAACAAAATAATCGAGAAAATCTATTATTTTGCTCATCACGTTTTGCAAGTAAACTCTTATTTTCTCTTGTGTTCTGAACGAAAAAATAAAGTTTAAATGGGAAAAGTATTAAGGCAAATTTCACAGTTGTATGTGATTTTACTGTTGATTTATTTAACTTTTTCCACGTTCAATAATTGCAACATCTTTCCAGAAGTTGACGAGTAATCGTGTTAAATTATCGTGATTTCAATATTGACTGAAATAATCGTGATTATATTTTTTTCCACGATCGAGCAGCCCTAGCAGGTGGTTCAATTTAGCATGAATGCCATCATTGAGTTTCTATCACTAACTTCTTTCAGGATTTATACTTGAACTCGCAATCACTGGTTTATCACCTGCACCTCGACTGACAATCCTTTCAGTGCTTCAATGACTCAACAACTTAATCCGACCTAATCTGCAGGAATTCGGAATGTGAGAGGAAACCTATACCTAGTGAAACCAATATTTAGGTTTATAAAAAAAAAAACACCGTAATGTTGGTTCTTAAATCTTATACCATGGTCTGGGTGAATTCTCGATTCTGACTGACTGCAGGGTGTCCATAAAAAAGTGATGTAGGTCACCTACTAAAGGAGTTTCGGTGAAACTGACTGTTTACTGTTCTAAATAAATGTGCTACCTTAAAACAAAAAGGAAACGTCAATCTGTTATTTCCAACTCGTCCTCTGAACACCACAGGATGGCGCTAACACACAAGCTAGAAGAAGTAAGTTATACCCTCTCAACTGACTTTTTTTCACAGCGAATAATGTTATCTCACATCCCGTTCACTGTTCAGGTCGCTACTTCAGGCTGCGGCCGACAGTAACGTTACTCATCACGGATAAAATTGTTCGTCAAGTCTTTATATTGTTTTGGGGACAATGACATGGCTGGATAGCTAACTTGTCTTGTTGTTCAACATACTGTCAAATTATTTTTACTGATTGTGAACTGTACACAATGTTATTGACTTTGGCTCTTGCTAGAATAGCATTAGCTTTCTGGCTTGTAGCTGAGCGGACTATTAATATCTCCCGTTGAGGAGTGAACAAAGTTTGCATTGCATAAGAACCTTATAGGATGGGAATGATTGTTCCAGGTATTAGTCAAACCATCAGGCGTAATCAGGGAAAGAGTTATTGTTTGTAAAAACTTTAGATTTCGATTGTAAAACTAATTAAAATATAAACTAATGTTTTAAAAATATGTTATTTGGCAAGTGACCATGGTATAAGCGGGTTAATGCCCTTCGAGGTGTCCACTGTCAGGTATTAATGGACTTTGGTGGAGGCTGCGCGTCGGACAGTTCACGCCTCACCGTCGTCCATTAATAACTGACAATGGACACCTCATCGGGCATTAACCCTTACTTAACCCACTCCTGCAGCACATTCATTTCTCCAACACTGGAATCCATTGGAACGGCCATTCATCTAAACTGACAGCGGGTGTACAAATGTTTTACAGTCACTTTTCAGGTGTGCAGTGGGTGAGTGTTTAATACTCAAAAGATGGCTTTTAGGCAGAGTATCACTTGAAAGCCACCAATGTGGAATAACTAAGTAATTATTGCCGTTTCTCACAGATGAGGAGGAAAACACCCATCAACCCATTCAAAGATGCCACCATGCTTTTGATGTAAAATGGATTCATTTTAAGTGTTGATCACGTATTCAAAGCAATCAAAAGCATAATCTAGCTTCATTATCATTCCGACAAAATCTCAAACTCTGAATTAATCCACACTCATACCTTAATAATCATTCAAAGCAATACTATTTGATGGCTGGTGTTATTTACAGAGTCTCGCAGGAGACAATCCCTGAACATTAGTGTTACTACAATAACTATGCAAGTACAATACAGAAATATTTACACTTCCACAAAACAGCAGCTGAAGTGACAGTCTGTCATGCTACCAAAATCTTAGAAAGTATGTACCAAAAATGACACTGGAAAAAAGTTTAACTGAAGTGACGTTTGAGTGACAGAAATGTCCAACACTCAGTGGCAGCTGTGTGTGTTTGTGTGCGTGTGTGTGTGTGTGTGTGTGCGTAAAGTAAAGTATATACTGTGAAGCGGAAGAAAAAAAAAGGACTCATTTTACGGGTCAGCTCAGTGCACCACAGACAGCCTGCTGGTACAGGACTGGAGTTACAACTGTTGTTGTATCTTGTCAAATCAAATGTCCTGTGGAGGCACAATTCTTCATGTAGCATGTCAAAACTAGGGAACCAAGGAATCACATTCACCTAGCAAAAAGACTGACACCTCCATGTGACCCTACATGCCACCCTGAGGGGACGGACATCTCTCTGTTATGTAGATAAACACTTCCTCCCTACTTGTTGATTTCTTTATCTGTAACGCTCTGTAATCTGTCTGTGTTTTACCTGTCTATCTGCTTTAGTGACAAACAGGTGTCTGGTTCTCTTTTGAGAAGAAAAGTGCAGGAAGCAAAGATACTGACTGGTGCATTCACACAAAACAAGGGCAGTGTATGAAACAAATGGCCAATCACACACAACATGGACAGATTTAGAGCAGCTTATTTGAGAGGAGATGGGACTTTATTGAACCATTTGGAGAAATTAGGTAATTGCAGTCTAAGAAAGCATACAGTGTGAAAGATACTAGAACATAAGTGAACAACTTGAACTAAGCATAGCATATAGAATAATAATGTATTCTATATGCTTCTGAGTTTGTAGTGATGTGCCATTTCAATGCAAAAGTAGAAAGTATGAAAAAGAAGTGTTTCTACTTCAAAAAGAACAATTATACTGGAAACATGAGCAATAAAACACAAACCAACAGTGACATTGTTGCTGCTGCCAAAGCCAGACAGAAATGCTGGTGGAAAGTTGCAGATCATATTGTGTAAAAACCTAAGTTAATCAGCACCCTGTCATAAAGCCACAGTGGGCATACTTCTCTCTAATGCATTACTGACTATAAAATTATTTTCTACTCATAAAGTATGCGTCTTGGTCCCCCATGGCGGCTGTGTTGAGGCATACTGTATGGGGACACCTACTACTGTTGGGAAACTATGAAATAATTTCAGTGCACTCAGTATGCAACTGGAAATTGTATTCATTATTAATAAACAATGGTCAAACTATTTTTATTTTTTTTATCCATTACTCTTGTATTGTGCCTAACATTGAATCTGTACTCCGTAAACAAACTTATAATTCTATCATATTATATGCAAGACTTTGCTTGAGGCAATTGCATATGACAAGCGGCAATACACCCGCACCAGTTTTGTTTTAAATATTTTATTGAATTCGCTGCCTGGATTGGCACATCCTAGCTGCAGTGTCGTCTGGTGTGTGTTTCACTTAAGGGTGCATTGGCACACGAGGGCTCTGGCAATAAAAAAAAAAATTTAACATTAAAAATTAAATTTAAAAACCAGGGCATTCTAGGAAATACGTTTCTTGTCTCTGTAGGTTTACCCCAAAACTGTGCAATGTCATCTGGCCCCATGTGTTCCTGGCACATACCGGATAGGTACTGTAATCTTACAAGTATCACGCCAATGTCACTGTGACAACTTTCCAGAGGTTTACAATCCTACCTTGAAGGAATATAAACCATTAATGTCTTAGAGATTGATTGAACCTTCAAACTGGACTTCCTGGCTCATATTACTTCTTCTGTCTGTACCCGGCAGCAGTACGCCCACACAAACGGCCCTTAAAGGAACACGCAGACTTTTTGGGAATTTAGCTTATTCACCGTAACCCCCAGAGTAAGACAAGTCGATACATACCCTTCTCATCTCCGTGCGTGCTGTAAAGCTGTCTGACGGCTCCAGCGGCATCAGCCCATAACAGAACAGGCAGGTGAATGGTTCCAGTAATCCTACTGCTCTGAATAAGTGACAAAATAACGCCAACATATTCCTATTTACCATGTTGTGATTTTTTATAGATATTTTTTGGGCATTTATTTGACAGGACAGCTGAAGACATGAAAGGGGAGAGAGAGGGGGGAATGACATGCAGCAAAGGGGCCACAGGTCAGAATTGAACCCGGGCCCACTGCGTTGAGGAGTAAACCTCTATATATGGGCACCCGCTCTACCAACTGAGCCATCTGGGTGCCCTACCATGTTGTGATTTGTAGATAGGAACATGTTGGCGTTATTTTGTCACTTTTGTCACAATTCGGAGCAGTAGGCTAGTTGGAACCAGTTACCTGCAGGATCTGTGCTGGGCTAAGCTAATGCTGGAGCCGTCAGACAGCGTTACAGCACACACGGAGATGAGAAGGGTATGTATGGACTTGTCTTACTCTGGGGGTTACGGTGAATAAGCTAAATTCCCAATAAGTCGGCGTGTTCCTTTAAGTTGTTCTCCCGTAGTGCTGTTGTCAGTGGGAATGTGCCCTAACAGTGCAGAGAGAGTAACTCTCTCAGGCCCTGCACACTGTGGTGGTGAATTTACTGTTGCCTCTTCTTCACTCATGCATCTTTTATTACACTGTTACATCCAGGGTTTTTATCCCTTTTGGTTTAAAATTGTGCTGCAGGCTGCTCTGTGTGTATATCTGACACTTCATTGTGCTGTGGTGCCTCCATGGTGCTGTGGGAATCTACAGCTTTTCCGGAACGACAGAACACAACATCTGTTTGTTTTGGTGTTTTGTTTTTACTTTTTGTTCTGAATTTCCAAATTCTTTCCACTTCTAATTTGCCTTTCCAATGAGAAAATGTATTTAATACCAACCAGAACATCTTGCTCTTCTCTTTTGACCCCATCAGAAAATGCATAGGTTGTATAAAGTGTCGATGTTATGACTTCACGCAGCCAGCTGACCCGTTGAGACACAATGGCATTTTAATAAAGTGTAGGACCATGGCACTTGACTCTCCAATGCCCTAGAGGTCTATTGCACTCGGGTCTCGGGTTCAACATTACACCGCTGGCATGAGTTAGGGCAGCAAAATTTTATGAAGGTCACTGAGGTTGAGAGAGCAAGAGACGGAGAGGTTGAGCTGAAGAAAAAAAAAAAAAAAGTAACATCAGTACGACAGAGAGGGTCGTAAGGAGCGAGCGACAAAGAGCTGTGAAAACAGGAGAGATTCAAGCAGCAAGGGAGACTCCACTGTGAGAACAGCTGAGTGGGCCACCATTGCATGATGTCATGTCCTGTCACTGCTGGTGGGAACAGCAGGTGTAACATACCATTTATAGGCCAGTTCACACCTGTGGTGTACCAGATAGGGAGCAGGATGGTGAGTCATTACACTCCTCTGGGATTATAGAAAGGGATTTTAAAATAAAATTCACATCTTAGCGGAATCAAAACTAAAAAAATCCCTCTTAGCTCCCATCTTCTTCACTGTGTTTGATATAAAATCAATGAGCGATATCAATGGACAACTGCTTTTCCTAAAATCCATCTCTAGAGTGTACTTTAAGTGTCCACAGTATTTAGGAGATTCATTATATCATAGAGCAGTTAAGGCAGTTAAAAGTGTAAATCAGTGAGGAAAGGTTTGCAGTGCTGTAGATCAATAGGACACAGCCAATCTCGCTGTCAGTCAAGGACGAAGCTAATTCCACCGACAGTCAACAGTGAATGCCTAATTGGACTGTAAGACAGAGAGAAAGGGCTCATTCCAGTGGAGGTCAATAGCTCAGCACTAGTTTCATGCAACATAGGTGAGACAAAGTTATCCCATGTCGTTACAACAGGACAAACCACCACACCTGAATTCTTTCTCACTCCTTCGTCTATAAAAGCCTTTACTCTTGTAACGTTGAAAGTAAAAACAAATCTAGCCTCTGTCTTTCTTAACGAGGGATGTAAGTTAAGTAGTTCTACAGAGTAATATGAGAATAAAATACAAGTCTGACCTTCCATTTAACCTTATCATACTTGGACTAACAAGCTCTATACACAGCAATACAACAAAGTTGTTCCTTTGTTTCCATGTCTTCCTTATGGATCATTGACTGGTGAGGTTTTTGCTTTGGAAAATGATGCATCTTTAGCCTGATAACTTGTCTTTTAGCATGATAACATGTACTGTATGTAACCGTCTTAAATCAAGGACCCATTGTTTTGAAAATAACTACACATTTTGAGTGGTCCATTATCATTGCAAACTGCATATATGTGCCATGTGAGAATGGAAAGCTAGACAGGTGTATAATAATATTGTTTAGAACTAGTTCATTAGAAACTCTGCATGGCAGGTAATCCTATTTTAAGAAAGTGGCACACAAAAAATAAGTTTAGTTCTAAGCCAGTGTCACTTTATGGTCTACGGGAAAATGCTAACGTCATTCTGACTAAAAGGTATTATACTTCTATCCACGTCTAATAGCAGTCAAGAGTTCAGACATGAGTCCAGTCTGCAAGTCTAAAGACATACTTTATTGTTTGCGGTGTATTCAACATATTACTGAAATTGAATTTCATTGGTATTCTCCTGGAAGGGGAACATTACATCCTTGCTCCATTTATAGTCTGACTAGCACCTGCAATTGACTACAGGGCTTGTCTGCCGCCACTGCTGGTAAAACCAAGAGAGAAAGTGAGAAGTGGAGGGGCTGATGAGATTTCTATTCCCTTCCCACATTGCTCAAATTTCTCACTCTACATCTGTCTTCCTCTCACTGATTTCTCTCTCTCATTCTCCATCTTCCACTCATGTGTTTTTCAGGTTTGCAGTTTAGTAAGACAAAATGCAGCAGCAGCGCACACGGGAATCATCAGGCAAACCACAGGTGTTTGAAACCAAACGCCTACCACATCCAGCCGCCCCTGATAATAGAGCAGACTGCCTCCGTTTGGTGCAAGGGCTGCTGCTCTGGTAAATAAGTGGGCCGGGGGTGTGGAGCATGTGCTTGCTGTATTGTAGATTCAATTCTGGTGTGTTGTATTTATGATGAGATGAAACTGGGTCATTACAGCAGCAAAGAACACAGCCCAATATTTGATTGAAGAGTCTGCTTTTTAAATGGAGATGGACTTTAGTTCACTTTTCCTGCACACGCCCACAAGAACAAGGGCAGAATATGTATGTTAGGAGAATAAACAAGGCAATCAAAAATCAATATAAGAAAGGTACGCCCAATTATGCACAAAATAAAACACCCGGAATAAGTCATCTGAAGCCGTGAACCATGGCTCAAGCGGAAATATATTTAACATGTCTTCCTATTTTTAATAATTTAATAAACAAATGTATCACAAGAAGATGAAAAAAATTAGTATGACACTGAAATAATTCATGCCAGGAAGGACTCATAGGGAGTTAAAAGCAACATCACATTATGGTACAACTCTCCTAGGCTAGTATTTGTTCTTATCATTTTTCAAAAGCAATCCATAGTTTGGTTGTTAATGAAGCAGAGAGTTCTGACTTCACAAGATAAATTGTTGCACCATTCATTATATAAAAAAAAAGAAAAGAAAAAAAAAAGAAGAGAAAACTGACACTGACAGCCTTCTGTGCAAGCTTGGTGAACAATAATATACTGGAGCGGGATAATGATCCTCCGCTTTACATCCCTATGGCTTCCAGTCAGAGTGATCATCTAACTGTCTGTGCCAGGCAGTTGGACAGACAGCTGCACTACCAATTAAGCTCATTCTAAAGCAGGCAGTTTAATTAGTTGAAGGATAGTTGTGAAGGGGCTAATTATGAAACGTCCATTGTGAAAAACAATAATTGCCTACAGTAATGGTAATTGCTCAATATTTCTCCGATTACTATAAAAATGTGTTATATTGTAAACCTGGATGTCTAAAAGAATTTCCACATTAATAACCCATCTCTTACATCAGCAGAATACAAAAAAAAAACAAGCCAAAGACCGAGTAGCCAAGAGCACAAAGGCCAGAATACATTTCACTATGTCTACACTTTACAATCCTTCCACCAAAACCTGCCGGCAGCCTCTCTCCCTGCTTGAAAGGACACATGCACGCACTGGCAAATAACACATTGCAGGGTGGCGTGGATCACACATACGCACACATGCAAACACATACAGACGCACAAACCCACAAGTGTAGCCACATGAAGACATATGGTCATTCCCACCATAGGGGAGGAAGTATAATGCTATAAGCCAGAGAAGCTTTGGCAGAGTCTACATGTTATCTGTGAGTGTGCATGTGTGTGTTAGCGCTCAGTGTGGTGTTTCCGAAATCATCGACCCTTCCATTCCATGAGGAGGCCATTCTGCCTTAGTGAATCTATGACTGCAAACCAGTGGAACAGACAGAGAGGGAAGAGGGAGTGGCTCAACTGAGAGAGGTAGGTGTGGAGGAAGGGGGGGTGATAAATAGAGGGAAAAAACATCTTTGAACCAATACAGGGAGAAAGACACAGAGAAATAAAGACAATATGTGAGAGGAGAGGAGAGGAGAGGAGAGGAGAGGAAAGGAGAGGAGAGGAGAGACGCATGTGTGCATAAGATGCAGCAAAGGAAAAAGTGACAGAGAAGATATGGAAGTAAGAAAGCCTGAGAAAGAGTGAGAGAAAGAGAGAGGAGGAGCGGAAGCCAAAGGTGCGCGGCATGCATTATAGGCACAGGTGGAAGGGTGTATAATTGCCTAAACCTTGGATTTGTTCTTAATAGTGAGGGGAACTAGGGCTTAAGTAAGGCATTGTATGCATCACACTTAAGATAATTATAAATATATAAAAACACACACACATATAGTGTGTGTAGATAGATAGATAGCTGAAATGTGTAGGCACTGATTAGATTTTGAGAGACGACAAAGAAAGGGGGCAGGATTGTTTTGTGAGTTTGAGCTACACTGGGCGTCCTTTGCTAGCCATCTTCTGCTCTCAGTGTTGCATTCCTTCAATTAAAACTCGAAGAAAAAAAAAAATCCATTAAATTTCACCTCAAGTTAAGTGTCACCCATTTCCTAGAGGCATCAGAACCTCCATCTGCTTCTGTGGTCCATGTGCTTTTTCAATTACAGAACTTTATGAAAAAGAGATGCCCCTAATACACCACATATCTGCCCGTTTAGGCATCAGCATGTACAGTACCCTCCCAAGATCCTATGAGCGTAGAAGCTGCCAAAACATCTGGAGGAAACGGAACATGTGCAACAAGACCACATTTTAAACTCAACATGCACAGAATCTCGATTGGATATGAAAAATTTGATTCATAATAACAAATCATCTGTACTTGTCCTATTACCTAATCTTTACTCCTAAATCTTGTTTGTGCTCACTGTATGGTGTTTTAATAAGCTTCATTTGGCTTTGTCCCCCTTACTCTTACACTCTCCTATGCACACTCTCCTTCACTATGTCCAAAGGTTGACGAGTGTGTGTGTGTCTGTGCGTCTGACAGTGCCTTGGGCAATGCAGACTTTGAGCGGATTAATATGATCTAAATATAAACACTGCTAATCAGGACATCAAAATAGGCGCAGGGAGAGAGAGAGAGAGAGAGAGAGAGAGACACACAACACACACACACACACACACACACACACACACACACACACTTTTGTGTGCACAAATATGCATGTCATTTTCCTCTTTTTCATCTTTCAGGCTCAGAAAACAAGTTTGAGTAGTAAACATTCACAGGTTTCAAAACATGCAAGTCATCCATATCCCGTGGTTTATAATACAATTACAAGTTCAAAACCAAATACAAACTCCAAAGATGTGTCCATTCAAACCGCAGTCGTGCTACAAAGTGAAAACAACAACAGCGAAAACACTAATTGGTTTATGACTCTTGGGTTGTCATTAAAACACAAAATCCTCAATGACGAAGGGTAATTGGCATCATCTTCAGTATAGGACACCATTTATACACACACATACAAACAAAAATACATGTCGCGGCAGTACAACACAAACATCGGTATGTACAGTATATTGCCTAAGGGTACTGGCACAGAGGAAAGTTAATCATGTAACCTGCTGAGATGAGATCTCATCATCTCTCATAATAGGCTACAAATACATCATTAGAATAAGATGGATGCATCAATGTGTGTGTGCAGAGAAGGAAGGAAAGGTCAAGAGACAGACACAAGCCGACTGCAGACTGTCTGCAGGACAGACAAAGAGTGGCTCGCAGAAAAGGAGCTGAGGGCCAAACAAACAAAAAGTAGGACTGCAGAGAAAGACAAAGCCATAGATTTTTCTCTTTCATTGAAAGCTTTCTCCATTCTGCTATGCTGTAAGAACAGCCGGAGGCATGTGCATTGTGAGTCCAGCATCGACCACAACAAACAGCCACACACACACACACTTGGAGGTAACACAAGCAGCTAACCACTGCTTGTTGAGCAGCACATTTCCTTGTATTTTCTACCTCATGAATTTAGAATAGGGTCGAAGCCTCCTGGAGGACCAGGTGCACATCATTTTTTAAGGTTTTCCATGCTTTTATTTTTTTTTTTGAGACCATAGTTATTTTCTGTCTCCCAAACTGTAGTATAGCCGTAACAAATTAAAAGGTTTGTATAAACCTTTTTAATTCGAATTTAAGTAATAACCTGAAATCCAACATTAACCCTAAACAAAAATTGCTTTTGCCAAAATGTCTCAGACATAGATAGAAACTGGGTATACAAACAGACCACGCAGCCAGCATGCTTCTGTGTGGGAAGTAAAAGGAGAAGAAACCTCCCTGGAAGCAATGACAAATAATCTGCTGGACACCAAATTTGACATCATAAACTTTATCCTCCACAAACAAAAATTCCTCGCCCTCCCTGCCTCTGCTGCCATAGCAACACAGCAGCCAAGCACATTCAAATAATGAATTCAACCAAACGACTAAATGAATAATTTGCGGGGAATGGATTTAAAAATCAATGCATGAGTAATGCTCACCTCTTTCATTTGAACTAGATATTTTACTGGATGTCTGTAAGTCTTTAGGTTCTTTGGTTGCCCATCTGTCTGATAAATAAAACCTGATATATACACCAGAAAATAAATGCACCCACAGTTGAAATGAAAAGGCCCTGCAGCCTCTGTATCCATACCAGCTACAGTATTTTGTGCATAGAAATGACTTGAGAGAAGCAAAAAACATGAATCATGTATTCCTTTAATTAAATTCCTACATAAATTAACATATTAACCTCAAAATCTCACATCAAAAGGATAGTATTTTTGTGTGTGTGTGTGTGAGTGAGAGAGAGAGCGCGATAGATAGATAACGAGAGAGAGAGAATGAGAGAAAGAAGGAAGGGGAGGAAGAGCATTAGCGAAAAAACAGCTAGACTTAAATTAGAACTGAAAAGTTAAATACAAAAGAATGTTGAAAGAAGAAAGTTTGGATAGGTCTCTCAACAAATAGAATATTACATGCACGTGTATAATACAGTGCATAATGACTCAGGAATTCTCTTAATTAAGAATTGAATTAATTAAATCAAACTGTGGAGATATCTGGTGACCATATGCTGCAAATACAAGCTGGCCGCAAACATGTCTTCGTCTGGCTATGACAGCAGAGACAACACACAGCCGTTGAAACATGAAGCAAATAGCTCCATTTCTGTTTCTTTCTTTCTGTTCCAGCAAACAAGTGGTAAATAAGCCCCGAGCATGCTTCCTCTGACTGTTTGGATTTTATGATGGGGTCAGAATTCTTGTGATCAAAATCACCATGGCAACAAGACGACAGTTTGCTGTTGATATTGACTGATGTCCCACAAAGTTAACCAAATGGCTTTTTTGCAGACCGTAGTATCAACACCTTCTCGCTAGGATTTTCACATACATTGCCTTCAAACTAGAAAAAGAAAATAGCCTTTTTGATAAGTAAATCAACCTTTATGCCTGTAAAATGATTTTATTTTTATATACTTCTCACTTTTATTACACAATGAATTTATCGGGGTCTCATTCTATAGTGTTAACTGCAACGTAGGTTAGTTTCCCTTTTCCGGTCCATGTCAAAGGAACAGACTGGGTCTGAATGTTATACTGCATATTTGTGAAGGGGAAAAGTTTACCGTAAAAAGGGGTGTTAAGTTGCTCTTTAAATACATACTTCTGTTAAGGTGCATTATTTTTCATGACGGAGCAGGGTAAAAACTTTTTTCCAGCCACCTTTCAAGCCTTGCAGAAGGTGAGTCTATCAGAAGATTTTGAGTAGAATATTGCTTTACATTACTTGAAGCTGCAGGTTGCCAGTGTTTGTTTATCATTTGTCTCCCAGGTTTGGCATCCAACATGGAAGTCCCAGATGTTTGGAAATTCCCACCAGCAACACAATAGTAACTGAATGGACCATTTTAATTGGGATTGTGTCGCCAGGAAATAATTTAGGTCCAAGTTTTACTTCCAGTCAGCTGTTAGCAAATGCTGCAACCTGGACCCATTTAATATGTTAATGTGCCTGTCGCATTGTTCCCTCCTTTAAATATTGTAGTCATTCAGTAAATCAAGCCAATTTAGGTTTGAGTTAACATGTTATATATGTATTTCCTTCAGCCAAAAATCTTTCAAGAATCAATTGTTTCCCCACCCATATGTTTGATATGGCAAAAAAAAAAGTTCATGATCTTATCACAATTCTTTTTCATGTTGGTTTTTAAGACTATTTTGCAAGTTAGTAAAGAGTACAACCAAACCAGTGAAATGCTCGCTTTGCATAAAATGCACCAAAACAGTACACTGCTGAACAAAAAAAAAAAACATCTTTTCGGTCTCCCATCACACAAAACTGTGACAGTAGTCTAAGTTTCCAGCAATGGATCAGTCACATATTCACACTCATATCGAGCATTAACAGTGTTTAATCTTCAGTCTATATTTGTGTGTTTTCTCATGAATGTCTTTGCTCTTCCATGTCCATGCCTATGAAAATATTTTTAGGTGCAAACTCCATTCTCTACAAACAGGTATAAAGTCAATGCACAAGTGGCAAACAGATGTGGAGATGACACCATTTAGAAGTGGGTATGTGAAGCAGCATAACAAAGAAGAAAAAAGAAATTCAGGCATCTAGTCAGGTTGGACAACTTCATAAATTCTTAGATTCATGAAGCAATTTTTTTTAAATCTTACATATATACTATATATACCTTGTTTGTGCCATGCCAATGTGTATGACTTGAATTAGGTATTTTATAGTTATTTTAAACTGATTTATGGCACGTTCATAGAATCTGAACCTTCAGTAAAGAGCGGCAGACAGGAAAAGGAGATACAGAAACAGGAAGGCAGTGTTCACCCAAAACAAATTAAACATGCGTTGCAGCCCCAGAGCCATATAATGAAAAACACAAAAGCAGCAAACAGGGCGAAAAAGGGGAATACAAAGGGAAGGAAAGAAGAAAAACGAAGTGAAGATATAAGGCCATGTCTAAGCCTGCATAAATTCCCATTTCTCTTTTGAATAATAACAGTTTCATTCTGGAGTGAAAAATGGGGAAGGCTTGGGTAAGTGGTGAAACTTTTAAATCCGTGGTTCCGTGCTGGCGGAGTGGGAATAAATTACACTGTCACAGTCAAACTATGGAGACACAGCAACGCTTGTTAAAGTGGGGAGTGTTGGAAATGCCTTCAACCCTCCGTCATTACCCATCATTTCTCAGGTTCCATTGCCAACTCCATCGCATAATTGGGTCTGTGCTACCTCTGTCACCATCAACAGTCATTTACATGTAAATATGAGGGCAGACGATGTAGGAAAAGCACGAGACTTTGATAGGCCAGACTCTGCTGACTTTTCTTCTTACAACTGAGATTGCGCAGAGTGCAAAAAAATAAATAAAAAAAGGAGTCTAAGATTGTAGTGTATGAAGGGGTATTGGATCATATTAGATGAGGAGAGATCGGGTTTCCTTGAGGAAATTTGGAGAAATTTAAGTCAATGCACTTTATCCATCTGTCTTTCTGTCATTCTGCATTCAAACTGTATACTGGAGGTTTCGCCTTCTGTTTTAACTTTTCAGATTGCTCTTTGTTTGGTTTTTTCTAGCCTTGCAGTTAATATGAATTTACATCTCGCTGCAGCTAATTATTCCGTCTGGGCCAGGCATCAACTTCCTCACACTGAATTCTTAAAGACTGTTGAATATGAAACAGAAGTTGAACTTTAATGGGTAAAAAGATGTTTTCATAGATGCAAACAAAGGCTGGAGGCCCACAAGGGAAAGGTATACCGTCTGCTCTCAGATGTGATTTAAGCTTGGCGTTTTATCTTCCATTTCTTCTGTGTTTTCTAAAAAAAACTAATGTTTTACACATAGTAATATAAACGTCAATGAAAAAATTCTAATCGGATTCCACTTTACAAGAGTGAGTTTTTCCGTCGTAAACAAGTCTTGCAGATCTAAGAAATGTAGTTTTGGAAAACTGTAATTTCACATGAGTGACAGTGTGAGAATAAGATTTGTGATGCCTTTAAAATCTGGAAACAAATGCAGAAGTAAAAAGGAGAGAGGGTGAACTGTGACAACAACAAAAAAAGGAAATTAGAATCATATGGTAAAAAGACAGGTACTGGAGCACGTCTGGAACATTTTTAATGTGAGTGTGATTAAAGCAACTTGTAGCCCAATAAGCCAGTTCCACCCCAGGAATAGGACAGTGGAAAGGACAGAGGACAGCAGAGCAACGAGCAAAAAAGAGAGCGAAGCAGACAAGATATCGTAGAGAAGCAAAAAAAAAAGAAAAAAGGAAGAAATCAGATAAACTCAGAATGGTTTGAGCGAACAACAAGACATATGGAGGACATTGATTACTCTTCCCGAATCCCAGCATTCCAGCAATCTGACATGGATCGTTGTCGAAGCAACAATGCAATCGTCGTGCCGACAGAGTTGTAATTCTGCCCCATTCACTCCAAGCTAATCAGCCTCTGCCAGCTCACCATCCATCAGCCTGTGTGTGCGCGGCGTGTGTGTGTGTGTGTGGTTACTGAGAAGAAGAAGAGAGAAGGCAGAGGGACGTTTGTCCGTGCACATGCGCGAATAGTTATCTAAGTTTGATTTATTAGTAGCAAGGCAGGGAGTAACAAAAGACATCCACAGTAAGTTCATCAGCGCTCCGCTCTCTGGTCCTGCCAGGTGGGAGACAGGAGGACTCATTTGTCTGTCTGTCTGTGTCTGTGTCTGTGTCTGTGTGTGTGTGTGTGTGTGTGTGTGTGTGTGTGTGTGTGTATGTATGTGTGTATGTATGTATGTGTATAAGGACTGTGGTTCAGTCTGAATGCCTATGTTAATCATTGTAAGTGCAGTCCAGAACTACTGGTCACTGAACCAGAAATCAATTTTTCACAAAAGAAATTGTGATGCCTCGTCTCTTTGTTATTTTGTTAGTTGATTTAGATCAAGGTTGGTGTAGGTGGGGTGTATAGCCGAGGAATTAATCACTGATCATGCTAATTGCCCATTTATTTTAAACAAACTGCTGTTGATTTGCGCAAAGGAAGATTCATTTGTCACCAGATTCATTTGTCAGGACCTTCAAAGATTATTTTTCCTGTAGCAGTTAGTTTGAGTTTTCAAACAAGATGTGTACTATACTACCTAGACCTGATATGGATTTAAATCAACACACATGCATTTAAAAGAAAACAAATAGTCCTGAGAGAGCAACTTGACCAAGGTATTCGTTGACCTTAACGCCGCCTTCCCACTGGCACTTGAAATCAGCTCCGATACGGCTGCGAAACGACCGGAAGTCATTCATTTCCTATGGAGATTCACAGACCGCATGCAAATTGGTCCGAACCAGCTCCGAACGAGTGCGGTGCGAAAGAAATCGTGTTAGTTGGTCATCCGAATGCGTTAAAAAAATGGAACTCTTGCGACAGGCTACGGACGGTTCCTATCCGACAATTCCAGCGGAAGCTAGCGTTGCTATGGTACTGATAAACAAACCTGCTAATTGGTTAGCTAGCAACAAACTTCGAACTATTAACTTTAAACGGCTATATCACATTTAACCGACCTCACATGTCAACGTCCTGGGCAACTTTTCTCCAGCGCAGCAGCCTTTCTATTTATAGCTCTATAACCCTCATCAGAGAGGTCATAGAGAATCGTACATTAAGACACTTATCAGTCGTTCTAGTCTCTCCGCCATTTTTGTTCTACTCGCTTCCGACACTTTTCAACGGTGTAGCACGACGTCCGCTGGGGGCGTATTGTGTGTTATGGAGCTGATTTCAAGTGCCAGTGGGAAGGCGGCGTAAGGAAATGGGACCAATACAGAAAGAACCAGGTCCAGGAAATGTAGTTAATTATGTTCCATTTACTATGATTCCATTTGCTCTCTTCACAACCATGATAGAGCACCTGTGCATTTCAATTTCAACCTGTGCTGTTTGTTCTGTTCTGTATGGTTGTACTGAAATTGTTTATAGCACTGTTTAAAGTTCTTACTGTGAGTAACTTTAATAAATCCTCCTTTTTTAACATTTGCAAACAGCTGCTGTACCTGCACCCTGATATTTCCTGAGTGGTTCAGCTACATTAGGGCCCTGTGGTGTACTGTATATACAGCAGTACTTAATGGGATTAAATGAGCTTTAAATGATCTGACGGAATAGTGCATTTTGTGATATAATGAAGGTGAAGTATCTAGCCCAAATAATATTGAAAAAGAAAAGGTTATGGTTGCCTACCTGCCAGACTGCCCTGCATGCATCTTTCTAGCGTGCCAATTTTTGGCTAGCTGTGTTAACATATTTTTTGTACATTGCTGCAAATTCGGTATTTCACAGCTTTAAAATCAAGTCTCTGGATGTTGAATATCTGTGTGACACGCTTTCTGTTCAAATTTGGATGAGGAGTAGAAATGTCTGAGTTATTGTTATCCAAGAGTTTCTAATTGGTTTAATTTATTTTACGTTGAGACATGTACAAAGAACAGCATCAGGTTTCAAAGTGATCCAACTGTCAACATGACGGTCTCACACTTTTCTCTGTAGTGTTTTTCGATTACATTTGGTTTCATGGCTTGTGTTCCTCTATTCGTTTGCTGACTAAAAAAGGAGTCTAAACAATGGTTTGGGTGTGATCATGAGAGGCAACTTTGACAACATCAAAGTTAAATTCTGCTTTGATCGCTGACTGTAAATCTAATTTCCTACAAAATGACGCTTCCAGCTTTAAGCCTCTAAGCTACCCTAAGCCTTTCCAAAAATCATCCAAGTGACAGTATAATGGTGAAAATTGTCTTTCTTTTTACCAGATGCAATGAAAGAGGATTGCATTCAAATGAGAGAAAGTGAAGATATGAAATAAATATAAGCTTTAAATTAGAGTATGCCTCTTTTTGAATTTATGTCCCTGTATTTGTACACTGCTGTATACAGGTACATTGCTCTGTCTGTCTCTGATTCCTTCATGCTAAAATATTTGGTGACATCTAAATTTTCTACTACAGTGAAGAGCAATACTGCCAATTTACTATGTGCATATCTGTGGTCAAATTTTTGCAGTATAGTTGTGTGTTCATTCATGCTAAATTAGTTAACCCCTCGTCTGTTGTCTAAGTGGAGGAGGTATATTGGGTTGGAGCTCTGGGATGGAACTCTCAAAGCACCTTGGGGTTTTAGAGTAAAACAAGCTGAATTTTTTTTGCAGTGTGCCAGCTAACGTTGGTTCTTGTCTTTCATTTTAACCATGACCCGAGAGCCCTTCTGCAGACAGAGATGAAAAATTGAAGAAAGGAAAAAAACAGATGGAAGAGGAAGGAAAGAGAAAAAATGTAAAGTTACTGGAGCAGAACAGTGAAGAGGCTTGAAAGTGCTTTTAAGTTGTGCAGGCAGATTCCCACTCCCCGCAAAAACACACACACACTCACATCAAAACAGCACAGACACAAAACACACACCTAACGTCTCATACAGAAACTCACTTATATACACACATAAACAAACATGCAGCCATGAAATCACAGTGCAAACACACACTTTGCCAACATAAGCTAAGAAAAACGGCCGCGCGCACACGGCACGCACACACAAACACACACACACACACACACACACACACACCTATGTGTACCAACCGGTGCAGTAATATTGCTGAAATTACTTTTGGGGCTTAGCAGCAACTGGCTGGGATTTTCTCTCCCCGATCTTTTGGTGGACTCGAAGAGGCCAAATAGGGATGGAAAATAAGAGGTCTGTCTGCCTAGAATCCACTCTTGCTCTGTCATGAGGAGTTCTCGCCTCTGTTGAGAAAACCACTGAAGCAGAAAGGGACACTATACATTAAATGCATAGCACGGAGCAACATACAGTACAGGCACTAACGCACATTTAAACATGGCAAATGGCATACAAAAACACATACTGTCTAAAGCATGTGTTGCAATGTAACTGTGTGCTATAAGTGAGCCTTTGTTGCCCACCAGTGTACTCTGAGCTGAATCATTTCGGCAAATTTAAGTTTCAGACAAGGCAAATGTACGTTTCTAGCTACAGGGCCTTAAAATCAGCTATATTAACGTACTGCATGTCAGCAAAACTGTTTTGTGGGAGAAAAATCTAATTATTCCTTAAATTCCCTACCACTAGTAATCACTGAGACGTGGCTGAAAAAACTGAGGTGGTTTCACAGGTTGATAAAGGATCGCAGGCAACCCCAGAGTTTTCTGGAAAAGAGAAAGGTAATTTCCGTTGGACTTAATATTGAGGTGGCTGGGGAAAATTGCTAAAAATGGTCATTTCAGCTGGATGGGATGAAATTTACAAAGCTTCTCAGGTAATAATTACCATCTCTAGATGTCCTGTGGCAATTCAAATGCCATCCGCAGAGGGCTGTTAACTCCTAATAGATATTGTCAATTCCACCCAAGTGAGAGATTGGCAACATGAGGCTAACATAAATCGGATTATAATAGAATCTGGAGATTTGGAAAGAGGTTAATGATCTCTTCAAGATGATTTATATTTTAGAGTAACATCACACAAACCATTTTTAACAAGGCAAGGAAAGCAAATACTGCATTGTTTCACTCCAAGCAACAGTGTTGCAAACACGGTGGATGTACTTACCGTGGACAAAATGACACACAGAGACATACAAATATATTTATAAAAGGTTTTAGAAATACCACAGCATACAACAAAGCAACAGTTAAACAAGTCTACAAGCAACTGAGAGTTTGGGGCCTTTCATGAGGACGACAAAGACACTTTCACCTTGAGATGAAAACAAAGGCTTGTGTAATTCTACAAATGCATGGGTTGATGTCCGCACTCCCTGTGTGCGTTTGTGTGTGTTTATGAACACTATCAGTCTTAAGTTGTGATGGGAGTGTAATCAAGGACAAAAAACAGAGCTAAATTGACCCGAGGGGGATATGTTGTCAGTTGAGTGTGAGTTAGAGAGAGTGTTTGTGTACCTTGTACTTCTTTTTGAGCATTTTATCTGTGTTTTTGTGAGGCTGTGTGTTTGTGTGAGAAAACTTTATGTTCAACATAATCACTGTGTGATACATTTGAGAACTCATACAACATGTACAACATATCAGTTTTTGTGCCTGCGCTCCTTATTTTATATCATATGTATAATGCATGTTGTAATGCAGTATAATCAAATTCATTTACTAAGATCATTATATTGTAAGAATAGTGCTGCAACTGTGTAGAAGAGTAACTTATTCATTTCAGTATCCTCATAATTTATAATATATACTATAATTTCTATAATGCAAGCTAAGTGATTTTCCAACACGAGTGTGGTCTAAGAATACTGCATACATGCTTATGAATAGACATGGGTAATAATATATGCATCACAATGCATTTCAATTAAAGTATGATTCTTCTTGTCTGAATGAAACAACATAAGCCGGTAGCAAGACTTAGACATGGGCCTAGTGTATTGTGGAGGGCAAGAGTGGACTGAAAGCGAACTAAAGAGGCAAAGCTAAGCAAAAAGGCGGAAGATTAGTTAAGAGCTTGAGAACTAATTAAATGAATCTGGAGATAAACGATTTTTTTTTTTTTTTTTCTTTTTTTTTTTTTTTTTTTCCTTTTATTATTTCTTTCAGAGCTGTTTGTAGAGCGGCACCGTGTCAGACACACACACAGTTTCTTTCTCACTCCTTCACTTAACTTCTTAACCCACAGATTCACCCGCAGCCTCTCTCATTGGCAAAAAGTCCCCTTCTCTCTTGCACACACACACACACACACACACACACACACACACACACACACACACACACACACACACACACACACACACACACACACACACACACACACACACACACACACACACACACACACACACACACACACACACACAGTCTGCAGTGTGTCTGGATGTAGATGTGGTCGTTTTAATCCCCGATAGATTCCATGGGGAGGTGGGGAAGGGTACTGGAAGGAGAAAGGGCCGTGACTTGATTTAAAAGATTCCTTCGGTAAGTACACTGCCACCTCTTGTTTTATAGTACAGTGATCCATATGCTGCAAACAGAGCTCGATATAGGCGACTGTAGTCTCTTGGCGTGGCAAGATTCAGAGCCATATGCCGCGATATCCACAGCGAGGGTCAACCGCAGGGTGGCATAGTGATTAGGGAGACCGTCCGTCAGCTGGAAGACCTGGGATGGAGCATCTGTTTTTTGGAGCTTCCCCTAAGTGAACAATAAAATGAAAACACTGATCTACTTCTGAATTTGCACTCTGGCCTATCTATTAAAATTAAATAAGAATAAAAAAATTTTAAAAAAACACCTTCCTCTTCAGGGAATCAATGGATTCATTGCTAGCAGTCTCCTAGATGTAAGATGCACATTTTACTCCTTCAAATGGACCGAGTCGACCTTTGCATTATTTGTTCATTAACTTTTGATCACTGTTCTATGTCGGCTTATTGTGTACGAAAGCAAAAATGTTGCATTATGCACCCATTTGGTGAACAGTTATTAATGATGAGTAAACATGAATGGCCCATGCTCACTGAGCTGTGTCTGTTACTAATTCTGCATGACTGGAAAGCCATGGCTGGGGGTGACAGCACACATGCTGCATACGCTGTAAACGTCATGGCGAATACATTTCAGGATGTGGGCATGGTTGAGCAAACTGCAAATGTTTTACAATTGTACTGCTGGATCAACTCAGGATGAGGAGACTTTTGAAGTGAAATTGAATTAAGTTCGAAGCCAATATTCCGTGCAAATGCAGAAAGTGGTGTGGTGTGACAATCATATAGCCTAGTTCAGCGACAGTTTTGAGGTTGCTGTCTTAAACACTAGCATCCAGGGTTTGCATCCGTTCATTGCTGTAACCTCAAATCTCAAGTTATTTCAAGTTTTCCCTAATGCAGTCCTTAAGAAACAAAAATGATCTTGCTGACTGCCGTGTGGCTGAAAAATGTGCTGTGCAGAATTTTCTACATAACTCCTCCTGGGAGTGGAGCAAACAACAGCTGTGGAGTAGCAAACATAACTAGGACATATTCCAAGACTGTAGTACATGTTGAACTTTGTCAATGTGTTAAATAAGAAAAGGCACAGGACAAGTACAGAGGCATGACTGGGCAGAATAAACTGGTCCTGTAACTACCACTAGCACCCTCGCTCACACACCCTGTAACCCCTGACTCATGCTAACAGGACTCGAGTACCTATTCTGAAACTTTTTGGTGATGAATATGCATGCACACACACACACACACCACACACACACACACACACACACAGTCAAGAATACTCAATGAATGATTACACACCAATTAATATGGATGTTGGGTATCAGTATGCAGAGTGCCTTGTAAGCTGCAATCATTACACTGCAATCACAAAATAATCACCTAGAAATTTCCTGTGGCTTTGTGTGTGTGTGTGTGTGTGTGTGTGTGTGTGTGTGTGTGTGTGTGTGTGTGTAAGTGTGACATCCACCTAACTATATATATCTATATGTGTGTGTGTGTGTGTGTGTGTGTGTGTGTACGTGTATATATCAATGTGTATGTATGTGTGTGAGTGTTTCCATGGGCAGGGAGTGCTATGAATCTATATTAGGACCCATATCTTTATTCTGTAGCTGTTACAGCTTCCTTGTCCCATTCTTCTTCTATTCTCTCTAGTCTCTCCCCATCTATGTCTCTGCAGCTTGATTCACAACTACAGTATAGTTAACACACGCACACTGCAAACTCTCCCACTTTGGTCACTTTTCCCTCTCCCCTCCTCAGCCCTATTCTTCACCCTCCTTTATTCTGCTCCCCAGCATCCCCTTGGTTATGTTCACATCTTCAGAGCCGCAGAGTAAACAACTGACTGCTGTCACAGCATGTAGCCCACACACACACACACACACACACACACACACACACACACACACACACACACACACACACACACACACACACACACACACACACACACACACACACACACACACACACACACACACACACACACACACACACACACACACATATGCAAGGCTGACTCCCAGGACACTAATACACACATTGCTGAGGACTGCTTTACCCTTTACAGTGGCACACACACTGGTCTGACACCCCAGTAAACATCGACTGTATGTGCTGCCACAGCACACAGCCCTGGGTGAGCTGGCTCCACAACATGCACAGAGACAGGGATGGACGGGTAGACAGCAGGCCCGATCTAGGCAGAGCTGTCATCGCTACATCAGCGAAATGCAAACAATGCCCAAAAGACTAAGAATGGAGGAAAGGCAGGAGGAAAGATTCAACAGAGAGCAATAAAAAAAAAGAAAGATCTCAACTGATACTCTCTCAAATCGATTATTTATGCGTCTTTAGACCCGTCAGTCTGTAAATATTTGTCAACATCCAACGTGATGCGTTTTCAATAAACATTTGAGACATAAACAGGGAAACCGACAGCATTTTGATCTGTCAACATCACTTGGAGGATTTCATAAACTGATTTGAGGCAGCGTTCACCCAAACTTGATGCTCTCAGGACCACAGGGACCGTGCTTTTAAGTCTTACATCAAAACAGGAAAGCGATCCGTCCCTCTGTGTATTTCTCCCTTTCTGTATTTTTGTCACTCATTTACTCAAGTGTAATTTCACTCTCCTCTCTCTTGCCACTACCTAATGAAATATTGAAAGTACCATAAGGTTAGGGTTCTCAACACTTTATTAAGACACCAAATGTTGCTTTGTCCTTTGTCACTCACCTAGATCTCCAAGATATACTTACTAGCACAGTATCTAATAATAATTCTTTAATTTTTAATGTTTAGAGCAGGTGCTGCTAATACAGAGGCATAACATGCATGGCAGCAAACATTTTTGACATCGACTTGATGCTTATACAGGAGCCTGCACTATTGTTTAAACTACATACCTGGAGAGCCAAAAAGGAAGTTAAGAAGACAGCTGCACTTATCCATCAAATGCTTGCTGTGATAACTCTGTCTCCGCTCACTCACCACAGCTTGCAATCTACAGCCTGCAATTTACCCGAAGAGTGAATTTTCCCTGGAGTTTCCCAAGAGATTTAAACAAACAACTGTTCTTGCTACAGTTCCCTTCGAATCACAGGCTAAAGCCACTGATCATGTATCATACCCCCCAAAGTGCACTACGTTGGTACGTGTGTAGGTACGTGGAGACGCGAGCCTACGCCGTAGCCTGACGTGCACCTCTCGAAAAATTTAACTACAGGTCGCGGTGACGCACGTCGCTTGGCCGTGGCTTGGTAGCGTTGCATTTCCCCCGACTCATTTCCTGGTTCTCCTTCTCCATAAACAACATGAAATCAAGGAGAGAGTTAACTTTTCCTGCTACAGATTTCCCACCGTGGTCCCACCGCCATCACTCTCTCAATCACCCACTCCCCACACACACACACTCACAGGCTTGAGGCACATACCAACAGACAAGTAAACAAAGAGTTTCGCGATTGACCCTCCGGAAACCACACACCCCCGTAGCATTCTGGCAGTGAAATGCACCGCGATGCAAAGAGACGCGTTCAACCACGACGCAGAACTCCAAAAGGGTCAGAACGCCGTAGGAGTGACGGCGTGGAGTTGACGCAGAAGCATAAAACAGCCTTTAGGATGCAGACTTGCATTCTAACATTTCGCCCTAAAGCCTGAGATAGGGAAGATTTGAAGATGACTTTATATTGAATGTTCAAACTTCTGCATCTACATTGCTCTTGGAAGAGGTAAAAGTGCAACCTAGGATTACAAACAAACAGTCGTATAAAGATGGTAATGCTCATTTTACTAAGAACCTGCCAGGAGCCCCACCACGGACCCCTGAGAGTCTCTGGACCATACGTTGAGAATCACTGATCTACACTTTAGTGGCAAACCATCCAACATGCAAATTTCACATCAGTCTGAGCTCCTACCGGTTTCTCTGGAGATCTGGACAAAGGCCTCCACGCCGCTCTCTCCGTAGTTGCCCTCTGAGGCTAGCGTGGACACGTAGTTCCACTCCATCGCCGTGACAATGTCCATCATGGCCTGGGCCTGGTAGGAGTCTGGCGGTACTACGCGGGAGAAGAAGTCGTAGCGAGTGTTGTCGCTCAATTCGGGTGCCGTGGAGGCGTAGCTGACCTGGGGGATCTGGACAAGAACAGGATGAGAGAAGAGAAGACATTAAGGGGACTTTTTAATGTAGCTTGTTGATTAAATGTTTGGCATGATTGTGAAACGGTGTCACTTTTTCGTTAATAGTTTTGTAGTCTGCAGAGGTAGGACGGTGCGTTGCCTAAATTAATCAGTTTCATTTCATATTTATCACAATAAATTCCTTCGCCCACGAGCAGAAACAAATAAATAAAAGGTAAGATAAAAGAGTTAAGTCAGTGATATTTCCTATCTATTTCACGCCTTCATGCATAGTTGGACGCAGGAGAGAGACATAAACACTTCCCACTCCCTGCGGGATCACTGTGATTAATAATTATCTGGGATATTAGGAGAAGTTGTCATCACAAGTGTTAAAATTCAACTGCAGCACTGTAGACGTATTGTTGGCTCAGAGATGTGAAAGAAGCAAACAAACAATTTGAGAGTGAACAAGTATGAAGGAGAGAAGCAAAAGTGTGAAATAATTGGGAATCAGAATGTGAAATGAGATGGAGAGGTAACAAAAAGGGAAGCTGGTGATGCAAAGCGTTATCATTTTGCAATGGGAGATTAAGTGGAGAGAAGACACTTTGACAGAGGAAGACAAACACAAAAGAGACAGCAGGGACCACACAGGAGGACAGACTGACAAAAAGCACAACAGGCTGATGGAAGAACGGAGAGACAGATGTTGACAGAAAGACGACACACACACACACACACACACACACACACACACACACACACACACACACACACACACACACACACACACACACACACACACACACACACACACACACACACACACAGGTATTGCTAGTGATAGGTAGCGTAACAGGCAGAAGGTGTTAGATGGCTGACAGGCAGATAGATTTTTCCCTTGACAGAGGGGGACAGCAAGGGAAGACCCTGTACTTGCCAACGCACACATACACAGATGTTGGACAGACATCTCATTGGCATTCATACTGCCAATCTACACCAAAACACAGGGTGCGTTAGCGGTCTGTCTTACCCCCAACCACACACAAAAATAAAAACGTCTGCAATTGCTGAATACCGCAAAACTCGCTGATACTGCATGAAGAGATTTAAGATGAACAGTGTGGGTGTGTGTGACTGGAATGTTTCTAAAGCCCATCACTCACTGTCTTTATTCCCTCTGAGCGTCATCTGAAGTCCCTGCCACCCTGCATCTACACTTGTCTTTGCCATTTTAAAAAGTTCAGGGATCTATCCTGAGGTTTTGCAGGGCCTTCTTTGGTTGTACTGCAGCAAGCAGGTGTAAAATAGCCCAGAATCTCCAGATTTGGCTTCCTTGCTTCAGGAACATGTTAACAAAAAAAAAAATAAAGATCAGACTTTCTTTGGCTGCAGCAATAACAAAAAATTATTCTTAGCCTGAGCAGTATTCATTCACCTGCTCGAGGAGAAAGTATTGAAAGAGCAAATACTTTTTTTTTCATCACAGTGAATAATGCACAATTGCAGTAAAGTGCAGTAGGGCTGTGTATTGGCAAGAATCTGGCGATACGATACCTATCACAATACATGGGTCACAAAAGTATAATTTTAGAAAAACTAATATTTAAAAAAAGACATGATGTTCATAAAAGTCAAAGAAGATTACTTTAGGTAAACAATTCAGTACACAGAAAATCTAACTGCCAGTTTGGGATTGTGGTTCACAGTGAGCTAATGTTTATATGCTAAAGTAGGCCAAAGTTCAGCCATAGCTACGTTGTTAGCTTCTAGCAAAAAGTCAGGCACTGCTAGGCACTGTTAGGCAAGGACACTAGTGGTGCGTCTCAGCATAGTCATCTAGCGGTAGGGGGTTTAAACACAACATAAACGTGAACCACGTTTATTTTGAACGTAAACATTTTTTTTTTTAAACGATATTGCCTTTTTGAAAATCGATACAGTATTGCAAAATAAAATATCGCGATATTCAAGTGTATCGATTTTTTCTTACACCCCTAAAGTGCAGAGTGTCAGGTTTTTTTTTTTAGTTGAATGTCTAATTTTTTAATAAAGCTATTTTGTTCTTTCATTTTTCTGCTGTTTAATAATCTTCCACTTCTCTCAGGGAACTTGATGGGAGTACAGGTTTGGGACACTTGAGTACTGTAATTGGTCCTCTCTGCCAGTGGAATACAAACGGACACTTTCATAAACTTTAGGACACGCATGTATAATTCATAGAAGATAGAGATAAACAAATAAGAGAAAAAAATCAAAGCTTGTTTGCATGTGTTCTTTATGGATAAAGTGTATTTGTGTGTGTGTGCCTCCTCTGTTTCACTTGTCCTTTTACGCTCTATGTGCATCTAAATAGGTGCATATGCATTTCAAAGAGAAATGAATGCATAGCTGCAAGAATAGGAAACAGATATTTGTCTGTTTACAACAGCACTGAGAAAGTAACCCTGTAAACTGGGCAAGCCTTGTGCTTTGATATTTTGTTATTTCACTCTACAGCTGGGAAACTTGGAGAATGAGACATATGTAGACACAAACACACACTTGGGTACACCGCACAGTCATCCTCTTGTCAAATTTCCAGAGTAATTACTGAGGAAGAGGAGGAGAAGCAAAGAGAAACAAAAACAGATTCAGTGACATCCAATATCTGACGCAGGCACAGACCCAACACTGCCTTCCACAACCACACTTGTGCTTTCTAAAAATGAATATTTTCTACAGATATATTACTATCGTAACAACCATGAATCCCCCAGACAAACATCTAGAACATCTGATAGCATGTGACATGTAAGTGTTGTAAATCATGTACGTGCTGTGAGTAACTTTGAAGCTGTAGTTAGTAAATATCCAAACTATAACCCCTCACTGGTTGCGGAACGGCTGCAGAATGGCTCTGCCGTGGAACGGCTCTGCTGTGGAACGGCTCTGCTGTGGAACGGCTCTGCTGTGGAACGGCTCCATGCTCTGCTGTCCGTCAATGCCCACCGGGTCCCGATTTGTTGTGGAACGGCTGCGGCCATGACTGACAGCTGAAGTCACGAGGACCCACGAGATCTCGCGAATTCACATAGAATAGAACCACAAAACCAACAACACTTTGTTTCCATCCAGAGGAGTAGAGGGGAAGCAACTCTGTGCTGTGTTTTCAAGGTGTAGTGCAGGGAAATATGATCCGCCGTGAGCACGGTGTATTTTATTTTGAAAATTAACCAGATGTTTTATTTTGTGTCTGTGCTCGACTTCCTGTCCCGCACAATCTGAATTGTGCTGAATTGCTGCGGAGCTCTCCGGCGTCCGGCAAAAATAGAAGCTCTGCCTATCTGCGCCGGAGCTGGGACGGAGTTGGAACGCAGCCGTTCCGCAGTCAGTGGAAATACACACATTGACTTTAAAGGAAACCTGACTCCGCTGCCGTTCCAGAGCCGTTCCGCAGCCGGTGGAAATTGGAGGTTAGACTGCCAGGACATTTGGGACAGATATGACCTGTCTCTCTTAGTTACGCTGTTATAGTTCTAGACTGCCGGGGGACTTCCTTCCTTTGACACACTGAGCTGCTCTCTCCTTCCCTTTCTATTACCATTTGTGTGCATCCCGTCCCAGAAATGCTTGTTATTAATCCTAGCTTCTGGGGAGTTTACTCCCCGGAGTGCTTATGTTTTTTCACCCAGCCTATTTCCTTGGAGAACGTTGGCACCAAGATCTTGGTTGCAGCGGTCGCCGTGGTCCTGCTGCACTCCCTGCTAAGCTCTGCGGTGCCCTGCAGTGTCATACTGCGTCCTGCTGAACCCTGCAGCTTCCTGCTACGTCCATCCATGCTCTGCTGGGCCACGCTACATCCTGTAAGGCCCTGTAGCGCCCTGATATGACATGAACTACTACGACAACCATTTGAAGTCACTGTTCCATTATTAATGTGACTATTATTGCCACTGTTCATCGCATCCCCAACCGGCACTGTCAGACACCGCCTACCAAGAGCCTGGGTCTGTCCGACGTTTCTTCCCAAGAGGGAGGTTTTCCTCGCCACTGTCGCACTGCTTGCTCTTGAGGGAATTACTGTAATTGTTGGGGCTGGAGTGTGGTCTAGACCTACTCTATCTGTAAAGTGTCTCGAGATAACTTGTGTTATGATTTGATACTATAAATAAAATTGAATTGAATAGATATTCACATCCCCCACATGAAGGAATTAGAATTTGGTGATCCCTTAACATTTCATGTAGCGCCACCATCAGGTCAGAATTTCAATTTGACCAATACTTTTGTTTTCTGAATTTATGGGTCAATCCGTTTTTGCCTATCCATTCAATACTTCAAGATCAAACACTGCAGATATTTATAGTCCCAAAACGCAGAAATCCTAACATTTTTGGCGGTGGAAAGTGGTCAGTCGAGAGGAATTCTGCGCAATAAACAAATGCTGGAGACCTCTGTTGTATATAGATTTACATACAAGATGTCATCAAACTACACTCTACATCGGAGGTGTCAAAAGTATTCACATTCATTACTCCAGCAGAAGTATAGATACTAGGGTTTGAAAAGACTTCTGTAGAAGTTGAAGTATCAACTCAAGCTTTTTACTTAAGTAAAAGTGTAAAAGTACTGGTTTCAAAACTACTTAAAGAATGAAAGTAATGTAAGGCGGAAAAATGCCATTAAAGACAAAAGCTTAGCCCACCCCACAGGGGCTTATAGTGCACTACCCCACCTCCACAACATTTTTTTTTCTAAAGGCCATAATGACTATAATAATGTTATATTAAAATCTCCTGCAAACTCAGAAGGGCTGAAAAAGGTGACACATCTCTTCTGTGTTTTTCAGACAACAGCAGCTACAGTCTGGTGTTAGAATCCTCGCAAGTGTAATACAGACACACTTTTACACCGTTTAGCAGTCAGCATTTTAACCGTGTTTACTCCAGCTTCTAGCTAACGGCAGGCTAACGTTATCTGCTGCCAGGTGTAGCGTTAACTAGCGTCCCGTGCGGCAATGTTTCAGTTCCCTCTAACGTCCGTTTTCGGAGCATCAGAGAGAAGCGCAGGCATTTAAGTGGCACCTAAATAAGGCACCGAAATCCGTGTTGCTATTCAGTCTGGTAGATAACGGTTGTTAAGGCCCCGGTGCCGTATTAGCACCGGGTCTGTGCAGGTGGGATGGATCGTTTACAAACCAATAGGGTGTCGGAATGGTATATGTTTATACTTCTCATCCAACCACAATCAAATTCACTCTTTTGTGTGTGTGTTTTTTTTTTTTAACGATGACAAGCCGGAATGAAAACAAGCCAAACTGAAATAGGAGTAAAGAGGCTATTTTTAAAATGTAAGGAGTAGAAAGTACAGATAATTGCGTGAAAATGTAAGGAGTAAAAGTAAAAAGTATACTGTAAAATAATTACTCCAGTAAAGTAGAGATGCCCAAAATTTCTACTTAAGTAAGGTAAGAAAGTATTTGTACTTCGTTACTTGACACCTCTGCTCTACATGGACTTACAGCATCAGTGTCGTTCAATAATCGAAACATGTTAAATATTTGATCCTACGTTCCAAAGGCTCTCCGGATTTCCAAAATTGTACTGTGCATGAAAATATAAAGGCTTACAGCACCGCAGTGTTCACTCTCTTGTGCTATTCTTAGCAGTCAGAAGGCCTCTGAACCAGCACTTAGTTCCTGCATCTCTCCACTAAACCTCATTAGAAGCCTATACTCTTCTCTAGATCAAACTAACGTAGAGATTTGACCACAATGAAAACACAGAATAGACTTCCCTTGCAATAACAGATTATTTCTTAATTTAACTGTATTGCCCTCCAAGCAAAGACTATTGAAACGGAACTAATATGTTTTCCCTCTATGACAACAATCAATGCACACCAGTAGGTTGATGATATCTATTTTTTTTCTGAGTAAAGGAAAGCACATTTTTTATTGAAAATGTCTTCAATAGGGCCCTATACAGTAACAGCCACTCATGTTTCTCCCCAGTATCTCCTGAGGGAACCCTGGGGGAGTGGAGCCAATATAAACCAATATATTAGAACACCTGCCACCTATAGACAGTTAGGTCTGCCCTGACTATTCCTTAATGGCTTTGGCGATAGAGGGGAACAGTTTCATCTCTCACTATAGATCAGGCCAAATCCCACTGGGGAGCTGAGCAGGTAACTAAGAGCCGGATTTGGACTTTAACAGACCTAATGATCCAGGACAGTGGCTTTTTGTGTGTCTTTTCTTCCGAGGAACAAAATTGAGGAAATTCACTCTTTGGACTTGCATTCATTCTCACAGAGGAACCAAGCAGAATGATTTCAAAACCATGTAAACAATATACAAACAAATGATGCTGAAGAGTATTGGAAATGTATCTAGCAAAACTGCTGCAAAGTGAATAATGTTATATAATCCGCAAACTGTGCTCTGCTTTCAAGCTGAAGAAACCTATGAGGAGCAAAATGTGACTTTTTCAAATGCCACCTGGAAGGTGTCCAGTCTTAAAAATATACTGTAGTATTCCTCTTGTCGTGTGGAGAAGAAGACTAAACTGGCCCTGGAACCATAGCCTGACCAACATTAAGATTAGTCTTGTCTGATTATGTGTTAACAACAACTTGTGTGAAAAGTTGTGCTTTTGTATGTATTGATACATACATAAAAGTGTGTGTGTGTGTGTGTGTCTGTGTGTGTGTGTGTGTCTGTGTGTGTGTCTGTGTGTGTGTGTGCCAGTAATGGAGCTGTCGGGGCCAGAGTCTGAGCATTAGGTTGATAGATGGCCTCTGAAGCTAATTAAACCCACTGCATTACACACAAACACAGCCTCCCTGTTGCGCGCGCAAACACAAACACACACACACACACACACACACACACACACACACAATATACTAGTACAGTGCCCGTTGGGCCAATTGCTTGGCCTGTGGTATTGGCTTATAGAATTCTTCAAAACCAAATTGTACCCCAAATTTATTTACAGGACCCCAAACCACTTAATATGCAACTCCACTGTCTAGCCTACTACTGACTTACAGTGTAGGCTACATCTACATCAGAGGAAGACATTGTACTAATTTACCTGACAGAGAACGCTGCAGATTAAGAATTAGCAATCAGACATTAGCCTCATGGAGTCATGGCAGCGTGCTACCCACCTGGCCCGTTATGAGAGCTAATCAGCACCTTTCTGCTGTTTGTTTGTTTGTTTGTTTGTTTGTTTGTTTGTTTGTTTGTGTGTGTGTGTGTGTGTGTGTGTGTGTGTGTGTGTGTAGAGACAGAGAGAGAGAGAGAGAGAGAGAGCGCATTTTAGTGTTGTCTTTTTCGTCAACTATATTGCATGTTGATATCACCACAGTCGGCGTTTATAATGCCTGCGATGGCTCGTCTTGTATGATCATTGACAAATGTAACACTTGTGGCTTGACGGTAACTGAAGTATGGATTTGATTCGTGGAGTATTTTGGCGTTGGTAATGTTATTAGTGTTATAAGTTAGCATTAGGGGCGCCTAGGTAGCTCACCTGGTAGGGCAGGTGCCCATATATAGAGGTTTACTCCTCGAGGTTTGACTCCGCCCTGCGGCCCTTTGCTGCATGTCATTTCCCCTCTCTCTCCCCCCTTTCATGTCTTCAGCTGTCCTATATAAATAAAGGCCTAAAATGCCCCAAAATAAATCTTAAAAAAAAAAAAAAAAAGTTTGCATTAGACATAATTAACCGGACCCAGGGTGAGTCTGATGAAAAGTCTTTGCCCGGTCAGCTCCGAGATTGTCTCGCATTGCACAGCGCTGTGGAGGAATAAGCTCAGAGATTACGTTATGTTCTGCATCTGGTTAGAAGTGGTGAATGTAGGCTACAGCTCACAGCAACTTAATACGATATAGTGTCTGGCTTTTGTTTGATATTTAATGTTGGCAAATGGCTTTTTATTGAGTTTCTTCTTAGTAATAATAGCCTAATAAATAATACATAAATAAACTGAAAAGCCAGCATTGTGTAGCGCCTTTTTTTCCCCAACCTTATTCACCACAACAGTCGCAATGTTCCTTTCAGCTATCTCCTCGTGCTCCAGGAAAGTGAAGAAAAGTTAGTGTGGTATATCCAGCAATCATGTAACGTTGGATATAACGTTGGAAGCAGGAAAAAGCGTACTGGAGTCAAAGGCGGTGTAGGGACAAATTGTAAAAATATAAATTTATAGTAGTTTGGACCACAATATCTTTTTCCAGAACCATTTTTTGACTGATATATCAGACGAAGGAGACCGAGAGAAGGAAGGCACACGTATACTGTAAATTGATCTGGCTGTGCGGAGCCCTGGTTTTTAGTCAGCCTCGAGAGCTGTTTACTTACTCAAAATTCGACTCAGCCCTCTAACAGCCAGCCGTGGTCTGTGTCTAATGAGGAGAGGACTGGCACAGCGGGACCTCCCCAAGTTAATTTACCAAGATGAAGATTGTTGAGGCTGAGAGTTAGGTGTCTGTCTAACCCCGTCGTCTCTGTCTGGGTCCATCCGTCTCTCTTTTTCTCCTCAGTCTGGCCCTTTGCCTGTGTCCATCCTCCCATCCTTCTTGTTTCAAATTTACTCCACTTTTGCTCCTTTTCTGAGCAGTTTGCTACCACATAAACTAATTACAACAACTAATTAACTACAGAAATACATCTTATCCAGTGTGTTTAGTGTATTTAGTCACATTGTCATTCTTATACCTCCAAATCTTCATTGAAGCTATTTGATTAAAAACAAATTAAAAAAAAGATTGAAACCCAAGATGTACACCGAATAGCCAACCTGTTTTGTGGAGATTGTGTAATCTCATGAAATGAAAACTTTCTAGATTTATTGTGCACTGTTTTATACACATTTCCCCAAAATGTTTGGTGTCTTTGGAAACTAGTCTACTAGAATTTTAAATAAAGTTCTGTGGGTTTGAACAATGTTCGGCAGCACAGCATGAGTTCGTAACGACTGACACACCAGCAGGTCAATGAGATTTAAGGATTTGTTTAAATTTGAAAATTACTCAAAAATCAAAAAAATATATATATTACCAGCCTATTAATGTTATATATTGCATTTAGTGCAGAAAAGCAAAAAAAAAGGCAGATCATCTAGGCCAGAGAGATAGGAAAGCCCAGAGAGACGAAGACAAAAACAAATATCACCTCATTCTATCGCACTTCATTGTTACTCTTTCCGGATCAAAGAGCTACTTTTATTGCAGCTAAACAGCACTGATATTCCCTTTATTGTCTCAGTTTTACACTGTGCATGCTCTCCATATCACAGGATATTCAGAATATAATAGCAGCCTGTAATCTGTTTGTCGACAAGCAAACAGGCAGCCAAGATGAAAGAAAGACAATAAGAGAAAGTAGGTAAAAGGAGGATACTTCACAAAAGCACGATAGAAAAAAAGGGCTGAGAGAGAAGAGAAACAACAGAAAATATGCAGCATTTTAGATAGGTAAAGAGCAGGAGGCAGGGAGGGAGAAGAGATGACACAGAAACATGTATTGGGAGCAAAGAGAATAAAACGAGTGAAAGATTAGAGAGATACTGCATGTGAGAGGGGGTGTTTAGCAGAGGCATAAAGAGGAGGCATAAAGAGGAGGGGGGGGAAGGAAATTTAAAGAAAGACAACTGAGATAATTGATGGAAAACAAATGGAGACAGGAGGCAAAGCAATGCAGATTTCTTGAAAAAGGCACAACAAGAGAGATCTGAGTTGAAGAGGAAGCAAGAGAAGTGAACTGAGAAGTGTTTAAAAAGCTGAGAGGTTAAGAAAAGAGAGAGAGATGACACTGATAGAAGATGAAAAACAAAGGAAATAGGAGACTATTATGCAGAATGCAAATGAACAGAACAGAAGTGACAAAGATGAGATTGATAAAGGCGAGAGGAAAGAGAAAAAGAGGAAGAGAATTACAAAGGAGAAACTAAGATAAAATGACCGAACAAGACAAGCAGACACAGGGTCTGTTTTAAAATGCATACCGAGGCTATACTTAACCCCTTCATGTCCACATTTTTCATTCCGGACTTAAATAAATCACCAAAATCAGACTTTTTGTAGCACGCAATCTAGGTGGTGTCATCGAACAAACAGATGAATCTACATCCAGATGTGTGTGCTACACCACACATACATTCTGGGATAGGAGGGGAAAAAAAGCACTGGGTTGTTTGCATTTCTTTAAGCCAATCACAATCGTCTGGGGCGGCCCTAATGTATACCATTTTCACATCTTAGTTTAGTGTGTTAGCATGCTATCATTTGATAATAAGCACTTAAAACAAAGTAGCCTACAGCTGAGGCTGATAGTTTTGCATATATTTGAAAGAATTGTACAAACTACCATTTAGACCCGATAATGGCACCAAAGTAAAATTCACTAAAGTTATTACAATTCATCCTCTGTCCACCATGAATGTCTGTACTAAATACAATCCATCCAGTGGAGACATTTCACTGACAAACTAAATGTGAAAATGGTGGCACTAGAGGAAAAGTCAGTCAATCACTAAAGTCGGAAGGCTTCATCCTCTGGGGACCATGAAACGATTAGTCGCGACCCATCCAATAGGTCTTGTAATTTTTCAGTCTGGACCATAGATATTGTATCATATATACAGTGCCTTGCGAAAGTATTCGGCCCCCTTGAACGTTTCGACCTTTTGCCACATTTCAGGCCTCAAACATAAAGATATAAAACTGTAATTTTTTGTGAAGAATCAACAACAAGTGGGTCCCAATTATGAAGTGGAACGAAATTCATTGGCTATTTCAAACTTTTTTTAACAAATAAAAAACTGAAAAAGTGGGCGTGCAAAATTATTCAGCCCCTTTACTTTCAGTGCAGCAAACTCTCTCCAGAAGTTCAGTGAGGATCTCTGAATGATCCAATGTTGACCTAAATGACTAATGATGATAAATAGAATCCAGCTGTGTGTAATCAAGTCTCCGTATAAATGCACCTGCTCTGTGATAGTCTCAGAGGTCCGTGTAAAGCGCAGAGAGCATCATGAAGAACAAGGAACACACCAGGCAGGTCCGAGATACTGTTGTGGAGAAGTTTAAAGCCGGATTTGGATACAAAAAGATTTCCCAAGCTTTAAACATCCCAAGGAGCACTGTGCAAGCGATAATATTGAAATGGAAGGAGTATCAGACCACTACAAATCTACGAAGACCCGGCCGTCCCTCTAAACTTTCAGCTCATACAATGAGAAGACTGATCAGAGATGCAGCCAAGAGGCCCATGATCACTCTGGATGAACTGCAGAGATCTACAGCTGAGGTGGGAGACTCTGTCCATAGGACAACAATCAGTCGTATACTGCGCAAATCTGGCCTTTATGGAAGAGTGGCAAGAAGAAAGCCATTTCTTAAAGATATCCATAAAAAGTGTCGTTTAAAGTTTGCCAAAAGCCACCTGGGAGACACACCAAACATGTGGAAGAAGGTGCTGTGGTCAGATGAAACCAAAATCGAACTTTTTGGCAACAATGCAAAACGTTATGTTTGGCGTAAAAGCAACACAGCTCATCACCCTTAACACACCATCTCCACTGTCAAACATGGTGGTGGCAGCATCATGGTTTGGGCCTGCTTTTCTTCAGCAGGGACAGGGAAGATGGTTAAAATTGATGGGAAGATGGATGGAGCCAAATACAGGACCATTCTGGAAGAAAACCTGATGGAGTCTGCAAAAGACCTGAGACTGGGACGGAGATTTGTCTTCCAACAAGACAATGATCCAAAACATAAAGCAAAATCTACAATGGAATGGTTCACAAATAAACATATCCAGGTGTTAGAATGGCCAAGTCAAAGTCCAGACCTGAATCCAATCGAGAATCTGTGGAAAGAACTGAAAACTGCTGTTCACAAACGCTCTCCATCCAACCTCACTGAGCTCGAGCTGTTTTGCAAGGAGGAATGGGCAAAAATGTCAGTCTCTCGATGTGCAAAACTGATGGAGACATACCCCAAGCGACTTACAGCTGTAATCGCAGCAAAAGGTGGCGCTACAAAGTATTAACTTAAGGGGGCTGAATAATTTTGCACGCCCAATATTTCAGTTTTTTATTTGTTTAAAAGGTTTGAAATATCCAATAAATTTCATTCCACTTCATGATTGTGTCCCACTTGTTGTTGATTCTTCACAAAAAATTACAGTTTTATATCTTTATGTTTGAGGCCTGAAATGTGGCAAAAGGTCGAAAAGTTCAAGGGGGCCGAATACTTTCGCAAGGCACTGTAAATAGGTTTTGGGGTATATTCAAGAGACGGGGTAGTCCGAGGCCTTAACAGAGCACAGAGAAATATCGCAGGCATACATCGATGCATCGGGAAATATACAAAATGGAAATGGACTCATTTACAAATACACACATTTATATCATCGCTCTTTTGATACCAACAATGTAAATATAAAGACACAAAACTTTGTGTCTTGTTTAGACACAAGAGTTCCCGCTTTAACAGGTTAAAAATTGGTCTGTTCTTTAGATCCATAAATAAATCAGGTCTGTTGTGAAATACTCAGCAGTCTTTATAGAAAATATTTTTAAATTACAGGAAATTACAGATTGGAAACCGATAATTAGTGTGGCCTTTATGTGAAAAAAACCCTGGTTAAAACTGTGCTATCTGTATTCTGGAGGCATGAGGATGGCTTAATTGAGTTAAGAACATCATGACTTGCAGCAAACAAGCTGAGACAAGATGAAGGCCTGGATTACAAATCACTAGATTGAAGATATTGATTGCATACAGATCTGCCTCAGGACTACTTAACCCATTTAACGTGTACATCTAAACTTAGTTTGCTGTAAACAAACCCTCACGATTCTGGCCCCTGTTTTAGAAAAGATTTCGTTACTTTTACAATGAAAATAAATCATGATTAAGCTATGAAAATGTAACGGATAACTGAGCTCCTGAAACTCACGGATAGTGTCAAAGGTAGGTAGTTAATGCCCATATAACACATTCTTACATCACTGAGTCATACATTCTGTTCACAGTGTTACGAAGTGGGAACGTGAATATGAAAAATTTAGAATGGAACCTAAAATTGAACCCTTACCCCGACAGGTATTACATGCTCAGGGTGATAATGAATTAACCACGGTGACACAGAAAGCTCTGCCGGAGAGGCAGGAGCTAGAATACCAACCCACCGCCTGAGTCAATTTAAATTTTAAGAGGAACCTGATTAAAGGCTGCACTTGGGGGCGAAAAAGATTTACAATTGTAGCGATGAATCTGCACCTGCAGCTGGGAGAAGGTCAGAGGGTTGGCTGGAGGACAGGGTATGACAGGTGACTGAGGTGTGCTGGTTGTGGTGCCAGGATCAGTACTGTTACACACACATAAACGCACAATGCCAGTTTTGGTGAAATGATGTCTGGGCTTTTCGAGGCATGAGCGGATAAGCGACTTGCTGGGGTAACATCTGTGAGACTCCCACCCACACACACACACACACACACACACACACACACACACACACACACTATGAGAGCAGTGAGGATGGCTAGGGGGCTGGAGGGCAGGGACCTGAGGCTACAGCATTTAATATATCTCTGTCAACACATTATGACTTTCTAACACACACACACACACACACACACACACACACACACACCCCTCTACTAACGCGCACACACACACACACACACACACACACACACACACACACACACACACACACACACACCTCTACTGCCCTGTATCGCACATGGAACCAACGCAAACTTAGACTCCACACACAAACTTAAACAAATCTTTACCTGCTTTTGAATGTTCTGAATACAAATCTAGTATTTGTAAATTATAGTGTGGTCTAGACCTACTCTATCTGTCTGTGTCTTGATAACTCTTATGATTTAATACTATAAAATTAAGTTAGTAATGATACAAAAAACACTGAAGGACAAAAGTCTACTGACGCACACTACCAGGAGCCTATGGAAAATGACTTCAATCGCCCTCCTTTCTTTTCTATTTTACTTGATTTATTCAGGGAAGATTCACTGAGAGGAAGCCTCTCTTTTGCAGGAGACACACACACACACACACACACACACACACACACACACACACACACACACACACACACACACACACACACACACACACACACACACACACACACACACACACACACACACACACACACACACACACACACACACACACACAAGCTGGAAAAAGTGCCACTAACAATTTTTAATGACCTGTAGGCAGAAAATACAAAAATAAAGTAGTGTAAGTGAGATGCCATATGACATGCAGTAGGTTTAGTCCAACAAACCTACATAAATAGAGGAACAAAAACCTCAAGCATGTGAATTAACAATGACAGTTGAGAAGAAAGCCTCCTTGTTTTTCCTCATTATCTGGTATCTATTATTACTTCAGGCTATGAAATCAGTATGGGGTAGTCACTACTTTAGTAGTTGTCCATTTAATTAAATCTAATTATTTTCTTTAGGAAATCTCTGTGGTGGACTAGAGGATAACAGCCATTATGATTAAAGATCTTTGAGTTTGGCAACTCCCCTCTCCTCATGCACACAACAATCTACGGCATGACTGATTTCAACTAGAGATTGATTGGGCAAAAAAAATTATTATTACTTTTATAGCCTTAGATTTGGTCCTCATGCTATCGCTCACTCCTTTAGTATCTCTTCAGCTCTCACATTTCTCTCCCACCACCTCTCCAATAAACATAGCCAGTAATGTCTCCCTCACTATGCTCGCTTCTGTCACTTTTTTTTTTCCCATATCTAAATGCCTCAGTCCACTCTCTCACACATTTTTCCCTGTGATTGTGCGTTATTTCAATAATATACATCTCCGGGAGTTGCATCACATCAGCAACCTAAATCTGGCGTGCAGTGACACACACATTGGAGGAAGACACCAGACTACTTGATGCAAGCCAGCCACCTGCAGATTCTCTACTCTGTTTTGTGTGTGTGTGTGTGTGTGTGTGTGTGTGTGTGTGTGTGTGTGTGTGTGTGTGTGTGTGTGTGTGTGTGTGTGTGTGTGTGTGTTGAAGGCTTTGAAGCTCCCTGTTGGCAGCCTGCTGCATCCTCACACACCCACTATATGTGTGCAAATATACAAATCCAGGTACATTATTTTATAATACAAAGTAGACTTTTGTGTGGGCGCCTGCAGCCAAACCTTCAGTACAGTACTCATATCCACACGGACACATTTCTACAGGACACCTGCCATCCTTCATGCTCAGTGTTCCAGTATGATTTCCTGCATCACACTGTGCGACTGGAGCTGCAAATGCCATGAATTCCTTCGAAAAACACACACGCAGAGCTAAACTTACACACATTTTAGTGTTGTGAGATTCCCGAAACAGGCAGAGGACAGACACACACACAGTGAGAAAAATACAGCATTCACACCTGCCAGTGCATAAGAATTATGAGTCAGAGCAAGTCTGAGTTTACAGCAGGTATTCCCCCAGCATCAACCTCATTAGGCATATATTCCCATTGTTACACTTGTAAATGAGCCTCATGCATCATGCTAAAAGTCAGCAGACCTGCACACAAAGCGTTTAAATCTGTTGAATGAAAAACAACTTAGAAGCAAATTAGAGGCTAGAAACTAATTGAGCGTGCATGTTCTGGTTAGGAAATAAGTTTCGCTGGATGCGGGGACATATTTTTGAGACACACAGGGATGACAAATTTCCCCAGGGGCAGACAAAATCAATGCATGCTCACACATGGCTCAAGCATGCACTGCAAAGAGTGTGTGATACTGAGGCATCATCGGCTCTGCAGGCAACCACTTCAAATCCTCGTGTTTTGCATGTTACAGTATGTATTAGCATCAGAAAGAGTGTGTATGTGAGTGTGTGTCATGGAAATCCCTCAACACCTGTGCTGATCTCATAACTGAAACATCAGGTCTTTCAACATGAGTGAGCAAGTGATGTACTGCACACATACAAATTGTTACCGGATTTAATATATCATAATATCGACAGTTGCATCATGACAGAAATAAAGTAAATAAAGATGTGGTTAACCAACCACATGCGGTTTAAACAGTTACGGATGACGACCATGTCCCAAGTATCTTCTCTTTGTTTTGCTGCTTAGCGCTGCCTCTACAGTAACTCTTTTCTATTGGATAAACAGGGGAGGAAGGTTGTTGAAATTGAGTCCCTTGTCTTGTCTTGCCTTTCCTATTTCTCCATTGGTTGCATTTTACCATGTTTAAAATGTGCAAATCAATTTTGCACACTTAAACAATCAAAGTACAAAATCATATTTATATAACAGCAGTAAAAGGCAATCAACTGGGAAAAGGGCTGTGAGAAATGAATATTTTAGATCAAAGGGGAATTTCATTGGTCTGAGGATTCTAGTGGAACAGCAAGAACAAAGGGAAATCTTAAGGTTTATTCTCTATACAAATGGTCAGGAGACATCTCACCAGGAGACCGTCTGCTCAAGACACTAGTACTTGCATACAGGGCTACGAACGGATCAGCCCCAGCTTAGATTCAGGACATGGTCAAACCCTGTACCCCAACCCGCCCACTCCGCTCTGCATCAGCCAACCTGCTGGCTGTCTAACTAATCAACTAACCCTCAACAAAATCCTGACTGATTGCTGTCCTGGCTCCTAAACGGTGGATTGAGCTCCCTATTGACATCAGGACGGCCTAAAGCCTAACCTTTTTCCGACGAAGGCTAAAAACACATTTCTGCACCTCAGATAAAATAAAATGGTAGAATCTAATTGTAATATGTATGGTTTAACGAAGTCTCCTGTCTGAGATTCTTGACCATTTGTCTCTTTTGTGGATTCCAGTTTTAATGAAGATGTGTTGGCAGATTCGGGGGAGAACACTCTTCGTTTTCTTCCCATGCTGCACGTGATAAACGATCGGATTCATTACATTGGCTACTCTGTGATTTCTTAAGAGAACAAGAGAGTTCTTCTATGTTGAATTTCAACGACGGGGGGGGGGGATCGGATGTAAATATAAGATGGTAGTTATATGCCTTTTGATGCTATCATATTTTGTGCTTGATTCCATACTTTGATTGTTCTTCAGTGATTTTGTGAATAGTGTTGTGAGTCCTTATGAAACAGAAAATATCTGCACCTGGATGTGAAAGATGTGAAAGTCTTTTGCGCACCAATATGCACATAAATGGAAAGCAATCATTAAAAACATGAGTTAAAGTACATGCTTGTATCGGACTGGAATATTTTATACAATACCACAAATATGGTCTCCCAAATTACCATAGAGTTGAATCAATAACTGACATTCTCAAAATAAATGTAACATTAATTCTCAGATTCTGATTTTGGCTTAAATGCAGGTTGGACCCATCCAACAGCTTAGGGGGATTTTGTGTGCTAATGCGGTGTTGCCTTTGTTTTATATACAACCGAGTGATTGAGTGATGGATGTGTATGGGAGTTTGGGGACATGACCTGCTCTTTAAAGGGGTGATAGAATGATTATATAGGGTATTTCACGCTGTTGCTTATGGTCTCCTAATGGGGTATGTAACATTGGTTGGGCTGAAAATGGCCTGGTTGATATTTTATTGGCCCTTATGCATCCCTGTGTTTTGGCCCTATTTGTAACAAGAGCTTTTCTTCCAAATATGGTATGGTCATGAATATTTAGATGAGCTGCGCGCTGCTTGGTTGAGCCTTATCCCCATACACACACGTAGAGACGCGCGCTGATTGGTAGAGCAAATCGCCATACACGCTCGCAATACAATGTTTCATCATCGTTAGAGATGAGTCTTGTAATGTTTGCGTGTGGTGTGTACCTGCAGACGAGAGCGATTGTTGGATGTGAAAGGTTTGAAGAAGAGAAATAAACATGGTATGGGGGGGGGGGGGGGGGGGGGGTGTTTTTGAAAAAAATGTAACGAATCAGGGGTCAAAGTCTTTGTCCAGCACTTGTATTGTAGAGTTAGAGGGGGTTAATGGTGTAAAAAGTGGGACACAAGTCTGCAAGATCTGCTTAGAAAGTTATCATGGGGCTATTTTAATCGACTATTCCCTCCCCCGAGCAGCAACAATCATAACTCAGAATCATCGTCTGGAGTAATGTCCTGCTCTTCATTTTGTTTGGGAAAGTTTACACATTAGCTTTATGCTCAGTCTTTTGGTAGTATATCATGGATATAGCCTTTGTGTTTATATTTAGGACCCTCTCACTGGGTTCTTCTTTTAAGAAGATTAAAAGTCAGCTGGAGACAGAGTTTACATCCCACTAACAGAGTTTTAGCGTTAGAATTAGCTCATGTTTGCCAAATGCATCTGTTAAATCTGATAGCTACAGTCATAATTTTAGCTGACAAAATCCAGATTGGTTGGCTAGTTATGATAAGCCTGCTTTTGCTTACGTCTGACTGGAGTTAAAGACCCATTGTTTCAAAAATGACTGCAAGTCTTGAGGTGTAATGTGATTCTCACTTTTCTTATATCATGCATGCCAGTAGCTGCTTTTTGCTCCTGTGTTCTAAAAATGTCTCTGTAGCCGTGTTAAAACCTCTGAATGTTTACAGTACTGCTGATTAAAGTGATTGTAATTTTGAGAATCAAACAGCGTGTCGCCACAACGGTCCCTGCGCCTTCACGGAGTAGGGAAAAGCACAAATGTATTCTGACATTTCAACAATTGTTTCAGGGTTGAAACAACAGTGCAGCAGATGGTGAGACATTACACTCATCTATTTCTCGTGCTTCCAAGCATCACTAAATGGCCATTAAGGCAGGCCCACCAACAGGTTAACATCGTCAAATAAAAAGGGACTAGTGCAAACAGTAGCTGTGCTGTTGATATAAGAGGTGACTGATTTCAAATGACAGAAAAGTGACAGTAAATTGAAAGTAATTTCAGGAAAACTTCAACCGAGTTTGGTAAAAACAAAAACATTGCCACTAAAGATCATCATCTTGAGTCACATTTCTTGGCTATGAAGTGGTTTAATTCAATCAAAAAGAATGCTTTTATAAAAGAGGAAGCCATTATACTTATGTACGCAAGCAAACTTTATTCCATATTAAGTTGTATAACGGTCAATTGCTGAAGAGCAGTATGAGCTTAAACAGATTTAAGGGGATTGTGCTCTGAAAAACAGCTGCAGCATTACAATTGAAATAAATCACCTGCTTGTGCCTTTAAAGAAAAGGCTAAGGGAAAAGGATACAATTTTTCCACAAAGTTTGGACCGGTCTTTCTATTCTGCCCGCCGGGGAAAGCGCAAGCAGGAGTGGTGGAGGACCAGCTCATTATCTGTACCATATGGTCTCGAGGGAAGCAGTATCATTTTATTTTTAGGGAAGAACACACTCAAGCTCGCACATGCACAAACCCGCTGAGAGGAAGCAATACCATTTCCGAATACCCCGTGCCTTCCAATCCACCTCCCCCTTCACACATACTGACTCACAAGTCTTTACATGTGTGCGCACACACACATTTGCCTATCAAATTTACACACAAACCCATAAAGTACAACAATGAGACATGATATTTACAACTAATTCAGACTACAACTGACAAAGATCAGTGCTTCACCTGAGTGACGTTTTGAGCTGTGTTGTCACTTTAACAAACTCATTGTGTGACTCATCGGTTGCTGCATTAGCATGCAGGTAATGCATTGGGCTCTGACTTAGTGCATTCACTGGTTTTGTGTAGGAAGATGTATTTTACAACATGATTAACTTGCGTGGGCCCGTTGCAATATCAAGCCCCGTTTTCACCTGGTAGTAAGATCTGATCTGAGTGATCGGCTCACAAGTAGACAGCTCTAAGTACAGCTGAAAACACCCTCAGGACGCATTGAGGACTCATTGAGATCCGATCGCATAACCCACATTTGGAGGTGGTTTGAGCCGCATGTGTCCATATTTTAATAGTAGTGAGAAATGGACGTTGTCCTGTGTCCAAACCTCCCCGGCGCCAGTCCCCCCTGGCGCAAGTCGCCCCTGATGAGGCTAAGAGCCCACAAAAGCGGAGCCCGCGAAAGGAGAACCCAAAGCATGATGGCGGCGAGGCAAAAGTCAGGAAATTTGACCAAGTGCAAGGTCCAAAAGACCGCCTACTCAACTGTAAATGGAACTACGCGCTCATTCAAAGTATTTATCATGTCACAGAAACCACTGTGAGTGAATCGCGTGCTTGGGAGTTTATTAACATATACTGTTAGTGATGACGTGTGATGAAACATAAAATAAAGCAGTTAGGATAGAATATAAACTAAACTTTAAACCAGAGATTCCGTTAGAAGCTACAAACGTAATGAGAGCTGAACACAGAAACTTTTAAACACGCGTCTCTCCTGCACAAGTCCTGCAGCCCGTCTGTAGATCTTATGTCGTCACCCTTTTATACAGAGTAGGATACAGTCTGTGTTCGGCCCACAGACAGGCTTTTTCATTTTTCACTTGATTTATGTGAAAGTACTTGTGATCCAGATGTTAAAACCAGGTCACAACAGCCTCGTAGATACTGGCATATGAATGGAGCTAGCAGTCTGCCATTATGCTGTTAATGTGTCTAACTGTGAAACCAGCAGCACACAGACTTAATGCACTAATGCATTGTTGGCTAATAGAAAGAGCTACTGCTGAAATCACACACTCTCAACAGCCTATTAATATAATTGGGTGGGAGGGAGGAGGAATGGGGGACGGAAGGAAGGAGGGGAAGAATAAAGGGCGAGATGGAGAGAGGATAAAGTGGGACGGAGGGATGATATTAATTTAATTTGTGGGTGGGAGTAATAATAAGTTTATTTGATATAGCACCTTTCACAGACAAAGTCACAAATTGCTTCACATGATAAACATTTGTACAAAACATAGTAAGTTCTAAAACTAAAAATACTAAAAGACTAAAAACAATCATTAAAAGACACCAAAAAAATTACATACATGAATCAAAAGCAAATTTAAACTAGAACTGCAAGCAGTTATGAACGGGGTCCAAGCCTCCCCGGCGCCAGTCCCCCCTGGCGCAAGTCGCCCCTGATGAGGCTAAGAGCCCACAAAAGCGGAGCCCGCGAAAGGAGAACCCAAAGCATGATGGCGGCGAGGCAAAAGTCAGGAAATTTGACCAAGTGCAAGGTCCAAAGTCTGTAGTGAATTGCAATTGCAAATTTCCTCTTCATCGCATAAAAGGCCAAAACACTTCTACCTCAATTATAGCGCCCCCTAAAGGGCGATCATCACCAAATCTGGTGGAGAGCCGCAGAGTGGCATGTCCAACAATAATCTCAAGTTTTGTGATGATAGCATTTACTGCAGCAGAGATATTTCATTGCAAATTATTCCCATTTAAGTGCATTGACTTATTTGCCAAAAGGCCTCTACATTCATTATAGCGCCCCCTAACGGCCGATTTTCACCAAATTTGGTAGGGAGGCTTGGAGTGGGATGTCGAACAACAATACCAAGTTTTGCTCCGACACCTATTAATTTGGCCAAGATATGCTAACGTTCGTGTTTTGTGGCTAGCTACGAAAATTAGTTTGCTTGTAAATTGCGAATGGTGTAACGTAGCAAAATTCTTTTGATAACTTTAGGTCAGGTTAGTGTAAGTGGTGAATCCAAACCTCTTTGACGAATCAGTACCCCACCATAGGCGTGGCCTCAGGAGTGGGCCGAGATGGTACACTCAAAATTTCGTAAAAATCGGATGAGCCGTTCATGAGATATAAACATTTTGTACTTGTAGCGCCCCCTAGGGGCCAATTTTTGTGAAACTGGTTGGGGAGCCTTAGAGGGTCATGCCAAACAAGATTCTAAAGACTCGCGATGATACCCTTTATTTTGGCCGAGATATGCCAATGTTTGTGTCTTCGTAGCTAGCTACACAAATTTGGTTGTGCGTAATTCACGAAAATTTTCATCCAACAAAAATTCTTTTGATAACTTTTTGTCAGGTCGGTCTGGAGAGGCTACGTACCAAATTTCATGCAGATTGGTAGCACGGTCTAGGAGGAGTACGAAAAAGCAGGTTTGCGATAAATCGCGATTTTTCACGCATAAAAGTCTAGGCGGAAATGGGCGTGGCCTATACCACGTGATTCAGCTGGATCCAGTGAACGCATAGATGTATGGTTTTTGAATGTTGGGTGTACGGTGTGGGAGTTATAAGGCCAAACGCGTTTTTTCTGCTATAGCGCCACCTAGTGGCTGAATTTTTTTGTCCGAGGTCCTTGCAGTGATCTGGACCAGTCCTGAAAACGGCACCCCCCCACCATGTACGGTTTAGGCTGTAGAATGTGTTTTATCGGCGGAAGAATAATAGGAAACCTTAGGAAAGCAATAGGGTTCCACAGCCCTGCTGTGCGAACTCCAGCCTCGGGCTTGGACCACTAACAAGTGCGTCTTCAGCTGCTTTTTAAAAGCTTCAACAGAGACTGCAGAACGTAAGACAATAGGAAGGGAATTCCACAGGTTTGGAGCCACCGCTTCAAAGGAACGGTCACCTCTAGTTTTTAAACGGGTGCGTGGGACAACCAGTAATCCCTGGTTAGAAGACCTGAGGGGCCTGTTCGTAGTGTACGAATGGAGCAGGTCGGAGATATACACAGGAGCCTGACCATGCAAAGCGTTATAAGTCAGAACCAAAACTTTAAATTTGATCCTGAAATTAATCGGAAGCCAATGTAATGAGTATAAAATCGGAGTGATATGCGACATCCTGCTAGACCTGGTCAGCAGCCTTGCAGCAGAATTCTGGACTAGTTGTAGACGGTCCTGGGACGATTTGCTGAGACAGGTGAAAATAGAGTTGCAGTAATCAAGCCGAGATGAAATAAAAGCATGAATGATCATCTCAAGCTCAGAATGTGAAACAGCTCCTCTAAGTTTGGCAATGTTTCTTAATTGAAAGAAACATGTGCGGGATAGAGATTTAATAATGATGATCCAAGTACATGTTATTATCAAATATTACACCAAGATTTTTCAGTTTGGACTGAACAGCTGAGGACAAGGAGCCCAGCAGCTGACTAATCTTGGAAGCTAAAGTGTCCGGAGCAACAATAAGGACTTCGGTCTTATTTTCATTGAGCTGTAGAAAGTTGTTAGCGAGCCAATCCTTGATCGAATTGAAACATTTAAACAATTTCAACACTTTATCAGTGTCCTCTGGCTCAAAAGAGACATACAGCTGGATGTCATCTGCATAGAAGTGATAAGAAATATCTCCAACTTGGCTAATTATATGTCCCAGGGGGAGCATGTACAATGCAAATAAAAGCGGACCTAACACAGAACCCTGCGGCCCCCCACAGGAAAGGGCCGCAGTTTCTGAGGAATAGGGACCAAGAGACACAGAAAAACTTCTATCTGATAGATAGGAGGTGAACCAATCCAGGGCGCTTCCTGAGATACCAACCCAATGCTTAAGTCTTTCAAGCATGATGTTATGATCCACTGTATCGAAAGCGGCACTAAGATCCAGCAGCACCAAAACAGAGCATTGACCCTTGTCAGAGGACATTAATAAATCGTTGGACACTCTAAGAAGAGTGGTTTCAGTTGAGTGTTTGACGGAAACCAGATTGAAATTTGTCTACAATGTTGTGTGCATTCAGGACAGCAGTGAGCTGTTTCGCAACAACTTTTTCTAAAATTTTGGAGATAAAAGGCATTTTTGAAATTGGCCTATAATTTGCCGGAAGGGATATATCCATGTTGGTTTTCTTAAGAAGTGGCTGAACACTTGTTTAAAATATGAAGGGACACAACCAGATTGCAGAGAGCTGTTGAGTATAGCTAGAACCCAAGTACTCACGGACCCAACAACATTTTTAAATAATGAAGTTGGTATAATATCTCCTGGGCTCAAGGAAGATTTCATACCGCTAACCAGATCAGTGAGTTCTTGTAGCGAAATTAGAGCAAAATGGTTCATGATTGGTGGCTGGATTGAGTGAGCCGAAAGTGGAGTAATCGAAGGGATAATGCCATTTCTGACATCACTGATTTTCTTTACAAAGACTGTAGACTGGGACAAGAATGTGAGGAAGGGAGAAAGAGGGATAAAGACAATGAGGAATGGTGGAGTGAGGCAGTGAAAGATGTTTAGTACAGAGAAATAACACTGAGATCAATATAGCATATCAATAATGTGAAGCAAATAAGTAAAGGAAGGGATGAATGGAGGGAGGGGGAGTGAGAAAGGATGAAATGGATGGGAAGACAGACTGAGAATTTTAATCATGAATGGTTTGATAAAACGAAGGAGAAAAGTTTTGAGGGACAGATGTGTTCTTAGTCGACTGATTGGGCAAGGAAAAAAAAAATCCAACTTTGTTTGGCAAGCATACAGTTCTGTAAGCAAAATCATCTTTGAATCCCCCAAAAAATTATACATAGAATTTGAAATACAGTGAAAAATGAGGAATTAAAGCTGAAGGCTGGCTCATTAGTTACAGATCCGCAGGCTCGGTATACGCAGCAAGCAATTCTCAAAACCCTTGGCTTCAGTAACATTCAAACCACGCAAGTGTGTCTATAAAAAATAAACTTAAATCACATTGTATAAGAATTTTATCAGATGTGATGTTGACTTCATCTCTCCCTATGCAAAAGTCGGATTAAAATGCAATGCAGCAATAGATGTGAAGCCAGAGACGTTTGGAAAGTGGACAGTGGGACCAACTCTCTTAGTCTTTCCATGAGCCTTACTGCTCAGCATCGGCTCCTATTCACTCCACACAAGCTTTTTCATCAGTAAAGTACTTTCAGCCAACCATCAATTGGCTTATTGGATTCAGCTGATTCAATCTAAACCCAGTTCACCAAAGCTTTTATATTTTGTATCCCACACTCTACTTGCTGGGACATTTTGACACAGAAGGGGTGCATCTTAAGTTTCCAGCAGCAGCAAGTACTTTTGTTGGAATGAACAGAGCAGGACATGGTTGGTTATAGCTAAGCCTGATACAATTTCTGTCAGAAAAGACAAAAATAGCATCATCCACAAAAACAACTTATTTGCGAGAAAACTTTAGAGAAAAAAAAAAGTTGTCCGAGTTCTTGCAACCCTATACCTTTGCCACCTTTGGTTAAGTGTACTGTAAGTGCATACAAAACTCAAGCAATTGGGGCTTGTCACCAAATATGGTAGAATGCCAATTAACAAGAAAACTGGAATTACTTAGAATTAGATAAAACGTGTAATGAAGAGTAATTAAAGAAACCATTTTTTTGTGAAACGTGGATGCCCTACACACATCTTCAACTCTGCAACACAAAAGATCTATACACTCACCACAGTTTGAAGGTGAGCATCCAAGATTAGTATCTTACCAAATAAGAAATATGGACAGAATCTTCACTTCTATTCCTGTATTATGGCATTGAATAATGGCCAGAAAAGTGTTTTTGCAGAACATTATGATGTGACACACAGTGACATTCACCTTTGAACATCAAAATCTAATCAGTTTATCATTGAGTCCAAGTGGACGTTTGTGCCAAATTAGAAAGAAACTCTCTCCATTGGTTCTCGAGATATCATGTTTGCAAGAATGGGATGGACAGATGGACGGACAGAAAGACGGATGTACTAATGTTCGGATGGCTGGATGACAACTCAAACACATAATGCCTCCGGCCACAGCTGTCACGGGTGCGGAGGAATAATAAAAAGCCCTTAACCCCGATACCGACATTAAGTGACACATGCTTTATCACTCCCATCTGTCTCTCAGCAATCAAAGGTGCCCACGTCCTCCGCCGTGGTCTCCGTATCATTCCTCGACCTCATCTCACGCTTTCCTTTTCATCTCTACTCCCTCGCTCCCCTGCCGTCTCTCCCCAGCTCGATTCCTCTCTTCACTTATTTACACCTCTGTTCCAACACCCCCGCAGGTGTCCTGTCCTGTGTCCCCTCAAAGCTCCATACTCCGCTGCCTGTACACATCTCCTGAACTTTTATCTATTCAGAGAGCAAGGCAATGACTTTGATCGCTTAACATCAAAAGTAGGCAAGCAAATGTGGAGTCCTTCTACAGAAAGCAGCTTTGGTTGCAATCACCTTAGCATTTTCAGTCAGTCATTGTAATTAGAGGTTTAGGTTATCATTGTTTGGTTCACAGAAATTAGCTTGTCGTCCTTTTTGGGAAATTTGATGTCTCTAAATGCATAAATGTGTGCCACCTAGAGTAACTTGCCTCCATCTCACTCAGTTTGGCTCTTTCTTGACACACATTTGCATCAGCTCAATTTTTTTCCACATTGTATTTGAATGGAGGGTTTTAATATTGCTGTCTGTCTTTGTGTGCCCTCTCAATCTTAGTCTGGTTTGTTAATAACTCAACAAAAAAGCTAGAAAAAGAGCAACAGAATCCATGTTTGTGGCTTAAAAGACAATTGTGATTGTGGTCACCTCTGTATCTCTCCCTCTCGCTCCCATTTTCCCCATGTCATTCTCACCAATTCTCCCCCTCTCTTCACATCTCCTTTAACAATCTCCCATGCTCTTTCACACATTTTTGTTGCTCTGCTCCACTGTGCCTCACTCTGTACCACATTGTGTTTTTAAGTGAGTACGTTGAAACCAAGAGGAAAGTGGGATATGCCATGCTTTGTTCAGCTCCTTTTTTTTCCTTCTCTCGGTCGTGTCTTGGCTGCTTCAATCCCTTCCCCTCAAACAATCATACTCATGCCCCATCACTTGTCACATAACTTGATGAACTGTACCTTGCAACAACATGTAACCCAACACTGAAGTAATAGCCTGAAGAAGCAGATGGTGAATGCCAACATGCATTAGTAAGGTAACAATGCTCATGTTTAGCATTGATACGTCAGCTGCTCTTTTATTTTACCTGCTACTTTTGAAATGTTGAGGTGACTGCCTTGATTGGCCGAAACCTTAGCTCATGAATGGCTGTGTAAAAGCAACAATAAGCATACTGAACATTCCTGAAGAACCTTTTTTAAGTAGCAGACGAGATTTGGGCCTGCACACACATTGATAAGGTATTACAAATCCTATTTATTACTTTTTGTCAAAAAAAGTGCTCTTAAATGCTTAAAGTTGCTTTAATTCCCACTATTAAGATTATACTGCTTGTCTGAGGTTTATTTATGCAAAACAAAGCACCACTATTTCAAGGCAAGTTAATACTATTCCGGTATTAGACATGACATTTACCCTGTCCAATTTTGAACACTTTGTTTAGCTCATGTTTGGTTTTGTGATTAAAGCTGCTCTAAACCATAATTTTCCATAATAATAATGTGTAATATGGACGCCATAAGAGGAGAGTAAATATTGGACAAAAACATGGCTCTAAATGAATATAATAAATATGTGGGATGTGTAAACAGGCAATCGTTTGCTTTACCATATCGACTTTATATAGTGATTATGTCAGTGTTCTGTTCACAACTTCCATATTCATCCGTTTTTCTAGGTAACCAAGGCTGTAACAGCATATGAAAGTTCAGTGTATTGGGTATTGGGTACCCGTGTGTGTACTCTGCCGGTGTGTTCATCCTTCTCAGCCCCAACCTCCCTGTGCGTTTCTAATGTGCTTTGTCTAGAGAAATTTCTACATCGTTTCAAATCTCCCTCTCTTAATGATGACAGTAATGAAAGGTGATGGAGCCGCTGTCACACGTTTGCACATATCTGCCTTAAGTAGACCGAAAACTATGGTTAGACACACTTCTCCAACTCCAGCACACACAGAAACACAAACACAACAAAGCATGTTGGTTGGATTATATTAAGACATATAGAGCTGCAGGGAGGGATATTGGGTGGATTTACAATATATTTCTGCAACTCAGCATTGGGCGGTGAACTCATAATTGAGATTTCAGTACACAGACATAATACAAGGTGTTAACAGAGTCAACTTTTGCCATGTCAGTCTCTCCATGGACATGCATTGTGCCATATTTTTTATCCTAGCACCAATTATAGGTGCAGAGTGCGGGACTTTATGTATGTATGTATGTATGTATGTATGTATGTATGTATGTGTATGTATATATATATATATATATTAAGGGTGTGACGAGATCTCGTTTTACGAGATCTCGCGAGATCTCGCGTGACGAGATTTCTCGTCGAGGTGAAAAGAGTGAAAGAGTGACAGACAAGACGAACACAATATGTAAACATTGTAAGAAAGAAATGCCGTACTACTAACTACTGCACCCGCGAGCTGTGGTGGTGCTGTAAGTGTTTTTGCGTAGTGCTCGTGTTAGCCGCGGTATACGGCATTTCTTTCTTACAATGTTTACATATTGTGTTCGTCTTGTCTGTCACTCTTTCGCCGTTTATTATTTCCGCAGGAAAACCAAAATGTTGCCACACAAATGATTTAAAAGTGGCAGGGGGATTTTCAATAGTAATTCCACGCTCCATCACGCTGACATCACATCGCCTCACGAGACAACTTTTCACCTCGACGAGAAATCTCGTCTCGTTCTCATGAACCCAATCTCGTGATGTGTTTCGTCTCGTGGAGTAAGCGTCTCGCCCCCCTAACTGTACCTAACCTTGGTTCTCTGAGTAAAGACTATTTTTCCCAGTCATATTTCTTAACTGAAGTTTTCTTTAAATTAGTGTTAAAATCGCGTCTCGCTCTCGTGACCCCAATCTCGTGTCTCGTCTTGTCTCGTGAGCGAGTGTCTCGTCACACCCCTAATATATATATATATATATATATATATATATATATATATATATATATATATATATATATATATATATATATGAACGAATTAACATTGAATTAATATTTACATCTGCAGCCATCAAGAGCCAATGAGCATGGAATGTAAAATAAAACACACCAACATTTTCAGCAGAGAAAAAAATAAAAACACACTCGTCTCCTAAAGCATCCTATAACCCTCTACTGCTTTGTCATTCCTCGTCTTCTCTCTCATCTAGCCCCGGGACTGATGAGTTGATTTCTTTTGTGTTATTTCCAGCTGTCTGTTTCAGTCCATCTGTCAGTCTCTCTCTGAGAGGGACAGTAATATGATTTCTACCATTGGACATCGCACTTTTTTCCAATAGGGTTTAGTCTATCTATCAATCTGTCTCTTTTTGTAAGGAGGGCAGTAACACAATATTATCCCAGGCCATAAAAGCCTACCTACCTACCTGCCTGACTTTCTTTCTGTCCAATTGTGCGCCCATTGAAACTGAGGGTTTTCAATGTGACAGTTGTGGTTTGAAGGATAATCCAAATGCTATTTGTCATTTTGACAAACTAAACATAATTGCTGCCCTGCAACACAGTTACTCACATTAATTGAATCATCATCATCAGCACAATCAGCAGCATTAATTTAGGGAAAGTGGCTGCTTAACTGAGCGCACAAGCCACAAAATAACACCCGTAGGAAATTTAAACCAGCCAGCTTGACGTTGATTGGAAGGTGGTACTGAGCAGCCAAGGACAGGCTGGAGAAACCTTAGGTAGTCAATCATGTAAGTGGATCAGCACACATCTGGCTGTATTATACAAGTGGTATTAAACTTCCTCAAGGGCCACCACAGAACAAATTTAGTGCCGTTTCTGCTCTTTCTTGGTTTCTCTTCCCATACTACACTATTTGGCAACTGATGATTTTGTCTCTAAGACTACAATCCAGCGTCACCTACGCTGAATTGGCGTGCTGTATATATACAATTTATTGTGTCTGATCAGCTCACTGTTGCAGTTTTGTTGTAAACACTAATATAAGTCCATATATTCTTTGTAGGACATTTTTACAGACAAGAAATGCAATTGTGCAAATAGCAATAATTTGTTTTGGTTAGAGAGGAAAATAAATGCTTTCCCTGAGTGTCGTGATCTCAATTCTCAATAAAGAAAATTGTGACTCTTATTGTATCAAGTATCGTGCACCTCTACAGCGGATAGAAATTAGTCGCTTTATAGGGAAATTCCAGCACAGTTAACCTGTAACATGATGCTGTACCCTGCTCAGAGCCAGAATACATTAAACTAAAGACAAAAGTATTAGTAGTATTCTGAAAACATCATGGAAATTTCCATAGGCCACAATGGACAGCTGTATGTCTCAATGTCTGTCAATCTGCCAGCCAACCTTCAGGCATGTCTTCCTCTCTGTTTATCTTGTCCCTGTGCAGACCCGTCTGTCTGTCTGTCTGTCTGTCTGTCTGTCTGTCAGCCTGGAAGAGACACAGCTATCACACATTATCCTGCGACACAGCATTTTTTCTCTGGACTGTTATCGAAAAACACCCAAGTGGTTGAAAAAGGGATGCATGACTGTGACCCTCCTACAATGAAACAATGAAAAAAAAAAAAGAAAGTGACGATATGCAGAATGACACCCCTCTTCACTTCACATAAATTTTTTCTGTCCTCTCTCCTTCTGGTACTTATGTCCTCTACTTTCCTTTCTCTAATGTAGTTTATCTTGAGTTCCAGCCTACTCTACTGGGTCTGCCTCCATCCTGTTGTACTCCACTTTATTGTACTACATTCGCATTGACGATATCTTATACTGGACATGTAAAAATAAAAAAACTTAATAAACCCCATTAAAACAACTCTAATATGCTCCACTTTACTTTTGCGTGGTCAAGGGTAGGCTTTGTGGATGCTGAAATTGCATTGACTGCACTAATTGCACGTCTATTCTTTTGTTTTCTCTTTCTCTTATGGGATGTATGAAAAGATCAGAGGGAAGGCAGAATCTGTGTGTGTGTGTGTGTGTGTGTGTGTGTGTGTGTGTGTGTGTGTGTGTGTGTGTGTGTGTGTGTGTGTGTGTGTGTGTGTGTGTGTGTGTGTCCGCAGCAGGCTGCCAACAGGGAGCTTCAAAGCCCTCACACACACAAACTATGTATGTATGTATGTATTTATATTATGTATGTATGCATGTGTGCAAAATGTACAAATCCAGGTACAAAAATGATACAAAGTACAAAGCAGACTGCAGCCACACCTCCAGTACAGTACTTATATCCACACACACCAATTTCTATGTGCATCATTCACACATAAACACTTATAGTTGAAGAGGCTGATGGCAGGGTTGCGTAGAGGTTAACAACATTTTGGCGTTGTCCACTATTATACAGTATATGCACTTTGACTGGCAGCCCACATCTCCTCTCTACCTTTCATCTTCATGTCTGCTGCTTCACTTACTTTTGATCTCTGTCGCACACAAATACTTACACACCGTTTTCTTCCTCGTACACACTTGCTCATGATTTAAGTCTTACTGCTTTCCTCCTTAGAGCTCTTTTTTCAGTCTAGTTATATATTTCTTAGGTCTCTTCAGATTCTTTGATCAGTTTGTCGGTTTCATCTTTCCTGGTGCCACTCTCTCTTTCTGTGACTCTGCCTCTATATCTCTCGCCCTCTCTCTAAGTTTCCATCATTTATACAAAGCAGCTCTCAATTTACTGGCATTGCCAACGTCTCCACCGATCCCTCATTTCTTTCCTTCAGAGCAAACATACAAAACTGAGAGCTTAAGGCAGACATAAGAGCATACATTTTAATCACAAACCGATAATCTACTGTATTTGTAACTAAATTATGAGGCACGAGTTTGCGTAGAAATGAGACGGTATGATAGAAAAGACGGTTATATGAGAACAGATCTTTGATGATAGAAGTGAAGTGGATAGATGAAGAAGAGAAGGGGGAGAGGACAGAAAAAAGCATAACGGTTGATTGGGGGTGTTGAAAAGAGAAGAAGTGAGAAAAGGAGGCTGAAAGAGGTAGAGATGTATAATTCATTCCCTCACCATTTCATTAAATATATATATATATATATATGCGCATTAGAAAGGGAGAGACCATCCCGACTTAAGCACAATGAATCTACGGAGATCTCTCTCTCACTGATCTGCCAAGAGCAAACACACACACACCACACGGACACACCCAAACGCTGTCGCACAAAAAGACATCGACAAATTCTCCCGCACACGCACACGCACACACACGCACACACACACACACACACTTCCTTGGCAGGGGGATCAACTATTACAGTGTCTCTCGGTTATTACACCTTATTCCCCCAGTGATGGATGTAACACTTTGTGGTGCTGCAAAATGTGTTTTGGAAATGTGTTTGGAATTGCTTTGTGGCACCACTGAATGCTTTTGGAATGAGATCATAACAGGCAGAGAGCCACTGTAATACCATTGTGGAGCAAGTGGCAGGGCGCCACTTCAATGTAAGTGACTGATTGGTGTGTGTGTCTGTGTTATGTGTGCGTGTGCTGTTAAAGGTGCTTTACTTATATTTCACAGCTGCATCTGTGCGTAATATGGCGGATTGATGATTGAGCGTGTGTGTTTATGTGCATGTCACAGAGACAGTGCATGCACATCCGCATTTATAGGACTCCGACAATTAAGTGCGTGTTTACCGGCGATGACAACTGCAATTCTGCGCTAAGTGGGAGTGTAATATGGTTAGCATTATGCTGTCAGCTGAAAAACCTTGCATCTCAGACAAATCAGATTGTCTCAGTTTATACAGTTAAGGAAGCAGAGATTTAAAGCTATGAATTTTGGGGTTTCAGCTGCTACATAGAAGAAGATTATCAGGCCAGATCAAAGCATTTATGGGCAATCTATCGATGACGGGGAAATTCCCACTCGGAATATGCTTGGTGATGCTGATCTGGAAGTGTGTGGGTTTACATTTACTTTTCAACACCCCTGCCAACCTGCAGACTGATCTGAGCACAAACATTTTTGATATATTTACTGCTTGATATTTGCAAAGTTTCTGAACAAATCTGTAGTGTACAATCATCAGTGGGATAAGGAGATGTGTTCACAAGGAAGCATCTACACAACTTTACAAAATATACATAAATTGGAGCACATTACAGTGACATTTCTGGATTGAGTAGGACAATAAAATATTTGGTTAAGTCTGTGATAGCCTATCTGTGCCTTAAAGTGTAAAGCTGCACTGAAGCATATCTAATGATCACATACACAGAACTGTCAGGATAGTGCTAAAACCGCAGTTATCCCTGCCCGAACCCCACAGGCCATTCAGGATTAATCAATGTATCTCAGCCTCATCGATCCAGGACATGGATGCCAGCCATGCATAGATTAGGCAGGTGCGATCCTTTGACACACACACGCAAGCACGCACACACACACACACACACACACACACACACACACACATCAGTAACAGAAGCAGATGATTCAGAAAGCTGCAATCTTGCTTATTAGGGAATATTTACTTTGATAGCATTTTTCTATTTTCCCTCCTGCAGGCTCAGCCTGAAGAAAGATTTTGTGGACCCCGGTAGAACGACTATCACCCTGATGGATGCTAACAGATTTTGAGGTTATACGCTGAAGAAAGGTACAGGGAGAGATTTTAAGCGAAGCACAAATTTTTAATGACTACTGATGGCAGAAAGAGCAAAAAATAAATGTCTGATAGCTGGAAATCCCACATGGGATATGGTTGCAGAAAAAAAAAAAAAAACTACAAAAATCCTACCAAAACTCACTTGAAATGAATATTAAATTGAGCATGTCTAATTCAAATTGGCATTAAATATTGACTTATAGAGAGGGGGAATACAGGCTAGAAAATCACGGAGGAGGTAAGAGAGGGTAAGCATCTCTAATGTTAGCACACACAACATTAAGAGTTGAGGGGACACATGTGAGGTGTGTTTTCAAATTAATTCATCCCACACATCCTAAAGTAGGCTGAGCTTAAAGTTTAGGGAAGCCCTAAATTGATCACATTACTCAGATGATGCAGAATATTTGACTTTAAAATGGGTTTCCTGCATATTACATCACTACATGGTATACTGTGTGTATGACGGATGGGTGGGTGCTGGTGTTCCGTGTGCTGCAACATATGACACTTTTTCTTTTTAATATCATGTGAGAAACAACGCCTGTATCCCTAGCACACAGACATCAACAGAAACACACACACACAAACAATATCCAGGGGTCACACAAACATGACATCTGGAAGGAGATGCCCTTGGCTGAGCACGATTTCAGCTGGACTACCTCCTTCAACTGTGTGTGTGTGTGTGTGTGTGTGTGTGTGTGTGTGTGTGTGTGTGTGTGTGTGTGTGTGTGTGTTGTGTGTGTGTGTGTGTATTCCCCAAAGATAACATCTTCCAGCAAAGACCACAAATATTCACTTGAAGGCAAAGGAAATCTGTTTCAGTAAAGTGTTTTCAAGGATGTGTGCGGCATCTAGATGTCACACTAGGCTGTTCACTGTAGTGAATAGCTTAGTGTGACGTCTGCATGTAATTCATAACCATTACACACTACCATTTTAACTTAACTTCAAGACTTTTGCAGATGCCATAATGACCTTTAAACATAACAATCCATTTACAATCGGAAAGTAAAAAATAGCACAGCTTTTGCTCTGGTTAAAAATACATTTATTCAGTCCAGCTGTTAAAAAATAAAATAAAACCGACATTTTAGCCCCCTTCACTGGCCTTCATCAGAGTACTTCACATATTTTAGTGGACAAACATACATAGGCTATTTAGTATATATCTCTTTTTTTTCCTGAAATGAAAGCAGATCAGCAGGTGATGCCAAGAAAAGGAATTGTTGAAATCCTGTGAACTAATTAAGGGGATTTATTTCCTATAATACAGAAGGCAAAACAAATGTTTCAGAAGAATAAATTTATACCTGTGAGTATCCAATGTATCCATTTTGCTTGTCTAAACCTGCAGTGTTCATCAGAATCCCCTCCACACCTATTATACAGTATATTACCTTTCAATTCCAAAGAAAATACACTACATTAGCCTTTGATGTTTTGTGCCAAAAGACATTACTGCAGACAGTTCATCTTTGTAGAATGGTATAAACTGATTAAATCAGAAATTATTACTTTCATCCTACATGATTTATTGTAGGTAGTCATGTCATCAGTGGGGATAATGTACATCAGGCAGGGCATTATTTTTTTCTATTGAAGTGAAAGTCAGGCTGGTAAGATATTAAGATGTTTGTGAAAATGTCACCAATGGATTAATGTTTAAAGATTGAAAGGAGTACTAGAGGGACTGACTTCCCAATGACAAATAAGATGATGAATTAAAAACAAACATAAACACTGCACCGATGTGCCTACAGTATGTGTTAAAGGAGGTAGTCCAACAGCCACATTCATACACACAAGGTGACCTCTTGATGTTTCGGGTAGCTGAAGAAAGATGGCCTTAGGTTTACTTAATGTTCTCTTGCAGTCCCTGTCATTGTGTGTGTGTGTGTGTGTGTGTGTGTGTGTGTGTGTGTGTGTGTGTGTGTGTGTGTGTGTGTGTGTGTGTGTGTGTGTGTCTGACTTCGTGTGTTCATTAATTTAAGAATGAGACATACACAGAAGCAGACAAAATGTGTATATGTGCACATTTCTCAGGTCATGATTCACAAATGGTACACATACCAGTGAATACATGCATGTGTACCAGCACCACCAGCACCACCAGCACCCATCAGACTGGTGTACGCCCAGTTTAATGTAGCTCGGCTCCACTGGGATGAGAAACTTTCTCAAGCCTCCTGCAGCACACCTGCCTCCAGAAATAAATATTTATGAGAATGCATCAGGAAGCCGAAGATACTAATTATAATATTGTGCCGACTCAGCAAACCTGGTTTGCATTCCCACCTGCCATCCTTATCGTGGAAATATTTTGCCTCTTTAGCTTGGAATCGGGACGAATCCTACTGCTGCTTACCATCAATATTCATGAACATGTCAACAGACCAAGGAAACTATTTATTATAATAGTGTGCAGACCATTATACTGTTGCACTGCAATACAGTAGCTTGAGTCCCCACCTGGCATCCACAATCTGGAATCTTTCTTTGTCGACATCTGTCTTATCTAAAAAGATTTGTTCATCTCACTTCAATTGTATTGCTGCAAAATGGGAGTGGATTGAAAAAAACGATTGGTTTTATTATTCTAGTACCAAAACGTTTCATTCTCATGTGCAATTTATATAATAAAAGATTGATACTTGGCGTCCGTGTGTCCATACAGTATTGCCATGGAAAATAGTATTATATAATACAACTTTGCTGTATCAATATCTTCCCCCATCCCTAACAGGTAGGTTTTTTTCAAGCTAGTGAACAATCAAAAAAAGAAAGAAAAACTTTGTATTTCAGAACAGAAGATCAAACGTGTTTGAGACACAGCTGAGGAGATCTCATGAAAACAGAATGGATCCGGCCTGATATATGAAAAAGCATTGTGTACTTGTTACAGGGTGAAACAGACTGCCATGTACAGCAGATGGTAAGAACGCCAAAGGGAGACAACAAAGCTACTGACAAGGTTACACAAAGGCCAAGAAAAGTTCCCATTCCTTCAGTATGTTTCTGCAGCAATGTCAACTAGGCACGGTATGTACTTCTGTGTTGCTTTTTTTTCACATACACACCTGCAGATATTCCATGCTATGGACACATGTTCACCCACACAAAAAAAACATATGACCACACACAGAGGACAGTCATATGCACACAGTCAAATGCTCTGCATCACACAGCTCATCCGCATGGCTGGGTTATTTTTAGAAAAATAACAGGGCTTGCCTTGTTTTTTCTCTTCTTTCCCCAAAGTAGAGAATATTTTGTTGAAGCAAAAGTCCTTCACAGAGGAAGGAGGAACAGGGGCTTGCGGGAATGCTGTGTGAAGTACATCTGAGAGACAGATGGTAAGAATGCAAGAGGAACAACGATCAAATAGGAATGAATGCCCAAAGTTGTTTACTAATCCCTAATGTGAAGTAACATAAAATATAAAAATATAAATTAGGAACAGAGTTTTCAAAAGGTGTCACGATCTGACTCACTCACCCACATGAGGCACGAAAATAACAGTTACATCTATATTTCAGGCTGGGGACTCTCTTATGAAGCGACACAGCAACAGTAGAATAAGCTTCACTATTTACATTACAAATTTAGGAAGAACTAAAAGTGCTGAAGAAGTGCTTGGGTATGAAAAATAAGAGGATGGTAAGAAAAAGGCACAGAAAAATGTAAGAAAAAGAAATTGCCTGAAGAATAGGAGAAATGAGTCCAATAGTGCAAAAGAAAATAAAAAAACAAGTAATGAGTTAAATTAACCGGGTATAAAAATAGAAGCTATAATAAGTTATTTATGAAGGAGCTTAGCGAGGCAACACATAGCAGGCTTGTCGTAACTGTTGTTTGAAGCCACATTCACATTTGTATCATCATCTGTGAGAATTTACAAACACCGTACAAGGATGCTTCTTTACAAATGAATTATCAACGTCTCTCGGCAGCTTTATCACAGCTTGGCTATAAATGTTGCTTGCTGTTGTGTACACATTTGGGAGTGAGGTGATGTACACAGGTTTGGTGACAGGTCTAAAACATCCTCCACACCGTCAGCAGTCATCCCCAGAGCTGGTAGAGATACAATGTCTTGCTCAAGGACACTTCAGCGGGGCAAACGCCAGCGGTAAATGATTTCAGAGCGCGCCAGATTTGCCAGAACATAAGCAATTATTTTCAGTCAGTTGGCCTTTTTGTAGGTCAAAATTAGCCGCTTGAAATGGGGTTTAGTCTGGGAAGAGATATCTCCGTCAATAACGTGCTACCGCTTCATCTCATATTAATGCCAAGATGTAAAGTTACCAAGCTTTTAAGGCAGGAGATTTGGTATCAAGTTTCACTTCTTTTTTTTTTTCTCCCTTTTTTAAACATAAGTTCTCAATGTGTTGCCAGATTAGAACAGCAGTAATAATGAGGTCAATGCTATATTTTCCAATATGTTTAAGCCAATATAACGTAGTGCAGAGTGGATTATCCTACTATGTGCCTGTGAACTATGAATTTGTCTTTGCTCATATACAGTAAGGCTTTATCACTCATTTTGTAGATATGATGCATTTATTTTTTTATGCTCGAGTATACACTAGGTCACTGTGACATTATTTGGAATAAATATAAAATGATGACAGGCGACTTAATCGGTGACCCCTACAATAAGGAAACTTTTGTATGGCTTTGAAGACATCGGATTACTGGTCAGTTGACATGTACATTTTGTTTTCCAATGACAGCATATTAAGTGAAAATAAGAAAAGTAAAGGCTGAGGTATGAGTATAAGGTAGGGATGGGCGATAGAGACGATATGCAATATAAACGATACAAAATTGGCCTACGATAGAGATTTTAATTATATTGCACTATCGTGATAATTCATGTTGATGACACAATCTACCCACGAAGTTTAGAGCCACGAGCTGCAACCGGCTGCAACGCGTCATGTTGAGTAAACATGGCTGAAAGCAAAACGAGGAGCTGGTGAAAAAGGCCGGTGCAACGGGCATTATTAGGACTTTGTTTGGATTTAAGCCGCAACAACGGACCTGTGGTCGAGCCATACCATGGAGCCTTTCATCAGCCTGACAATTCACTAGAACGGACGATTGGAATCTTGGCAGCCGTCGTTTGCAGCAGACGTCATACTTCCCCGCTGAACGTGTGTGTGTGTGTATGTGTGCGTGTGACCAGCGGCCAGCCGCGGCACACCAGGCCGCCGGATGGTGTTGCTAAGAACTTGCAATGTATAACTATTATCAGACCGGCCCACCGGAAAAAAGTCCTGACTCTCCCGGTTTTGTTTGTTTGTGTGTGTGTGTGTGTGTGTGTGTGTGTGTGTGTGTGTGTGTGTGTGTGTGTGTGTGTGTGTGTGTGTGTGTGTGTGTGTGCGCGCTCAAGTGCGTTACATTAGGCTGCAGGTAAGAAACTTTGTTTGAAATATGTTTTTATTTAAAGTATCTGTGCATCTTTGCCTAATACTGAAAGTATTTTCAGTACAGTGTCTGTTCCTTAACTAAAAAGACACCAGGTTTTCTTGTTCTCTGCATCTGGGTGGCATTTAATAACCAAGGACTTAAACTAACTAAGTGTAGTGCCTTTTAGAACTAGTGTACTTGAACTTATCTGCAACATTGTTGTATAAATACAGTTTTGCCCAATAAATGTTCTTAAAAACGACATACTACATTTCTTTCTCTTAAAAAAAAAATCCATTTAGCAGTTTGGCTTTCCTTAGGTCTATGTAACCTGGTCTGAAATGGTTCTATTATAATTTATATATTGTGATATCGTTATCACAAGAAGCTGCAGTGTATATCACAATATGGATTTTAGGCCATATCGCCCATCCCTAGTATAAGGCTTCCTTTTTGGATTTTTGGGCTTGCAACACCTGCCCATTTCTAATAAAGAATGACTGCTTACTACTTTCTGGTTTTCCCATTTGTCTCTTTGAATAATAGCAAGAAGACAGAGGAACAGATAGTGAGAGGGAGTTGAAGGGAAAGGACAGAGACAGAGAGATACATAAAGAGACAGCAACAGGGGACTGAGTGACAAAGATCTCTGCCTGCAGACTTACAGCTGGCAATCCTTCTCTCAGCTTCCTACAGCTCTATTTGCTTCATAGGAAAGGGCAGATAATAACCAGAGAAAGAGTAAACGCTTCAGGATGGCTGACGGATGCCAGTGCATAAACGCACTCAAAACACACAAAGGCACATAGCTTGGCCACAGCTTTTATAGTATCAAGAACATCCTTTTTTTTTTTTTCTTATGCTAAGGTCTTTCAGAATAGATCAAGATTAGGGATGTAATGTGAATCAGTTAAAAATCTATTTAAATGTTTAAAGATTACAACCGGTTGAGATAAAAAATGAATCACGATGCAATTTTTAAAACAGCCTAGGGCGTGACACTAGTTAACATACAGCAGGTACAATTGCCTACCGCTAGTAATGTTAGCTGGCTTAAACAGGGTTAAAATACTGACAGCTGGCAGTGTAAAGTGTGACTGTATTTCACTGGAAGGGATTCCAACACCGGGACGTCCAACAGTCTGCAGCTGAAGACACAGAGAAGACTAGCTGCACTTTGGGAAAGCATGGACACTGCCACCATGGATAAATAACAGTGAGGTGACTTAGTGGTGCGTTTGGGTCCGACTCTGTAAGCTTGTGTTGTGTTCAATGTTGTTGTAAAATACCCTTCTGCCATCTAGCGTTTCTTCTTTTTGTCGTTTCACAGCTAATGACTGGTGAATGAAGTGGTTATAAGTTATTGTTATTACATTTTAAATAAATCCTTTAAATTTAACTGCGGCGAGGGATGGTTTGGCGCTAACCTTATGAAACAGCAGATACATATTTTAAAGATGGGTGTTTCTTGAAATAACTAAACTTCTAAAGCGTAATTCACCAGAAGACACTAAGAATTAAGAGGGTTGTGGACAGTGTGGGTGATGTTGAACCCTAGCAAGAAAAAAATAAAGCTGCTTACCAAGGATCGTCGTTAGGCCTATTTTAGGGGTGCTGAAGCTACTCTAAAATGTTCCTAAGCCCCCCTAAATAATAACAACAATAATAATTTTAAAAATAATTTACAGAGCATTCTATCACTTACTACGGTGAATCAATCTTCCTTTACCATTTATCTGTGTGTGTCGGTGTGTAGTGTCTATTTTTAATTCTAAAATTAAATGGTCGAAATGGCAGTGTTAGAGGCTCAACGAGCGCCCACAGGCACGATGGTATGTGGACGAGTGAGGTAGAGAGTTAGCTACTGAAGAGAGCCAAGCAGCATTCAAACAAAGCAGAGAATCAAAGATTCAACTGTATCAAGCATCTCAATATCACTAAGCGTATCCCCATTCATATATAGACGTAACAAATGATATATATCCAGCTACAAAACAGCCAAAAAGTGGGAAGTTAGACAGAAGTACAAAGAGTAGTAGAGTAGAGTGCTATCAAGATGATGCACCGCGAACTGGCAGCTTTCAAAGCGTTGCAGACCCGAGCGTTGCAAATACCTGGAGGATTCATCTCGTTGCTAGTCTTTGGTCTGAGCACACACACACACACACACACACACACACACACACACACACACACACACACACACACACACACACACACACACACACAGAAGAAAGGAAGATTGATTACACGTAGTGAGTGATATAGAGTGAAATTGTAAGTTGTTTTTAATGACCTGCTTACCTTTACCTACGTTTTCTTGAGGTAAAGGAAAGTGGATATTTTGGTTTACTAAGGAAAACAATAATATGCCAATGATAATGAGATAATATAGCCCGTCTCTATAGTATTCTCAAACAATATCAGTCCCCATAGAATGTTGTGGTCAGTGAAAACTAAATGTCATAGGGCCCCTGTTAATGCTATTGTACCGGTTTATCCTTCAATTCATTGAGCATATGGATATTGGAAGATATTTCAGCAGAGAGAAAGAGAAGCAGGAGATTGGCAGGGCAGTTGATTCTGATTGAGGTCAGTAATGGTCTATAGGTCTAAGGAAATGTGGGGTGTTTTGTTTTCTTCTAACAATTAGCATTTGTTGGCAGGTCTAGGCACTAAGGCATAGCCTAAACTAAATTATTTCATTATATATATGCTAGCCATATTCTGACCAACTAAACTTTCTGCATTCATTGGCTGTGATAAATTAAAGAACTAACTATGTAGATGTTGCCTAAATGTAGGCCTTAAAATTCTGGTTCTTGGGTTATACTGTATGCAAGCCAAACCACACAGTGAAATGACAATCTGATTGAACCAATCCACAGCGCAGTTACAGTAATTAGTGTAATTAAATAGCATTCTTTGGACAACTTATCTTATAGAGAGGAATTAGATATAGTATGCTATTACTTTATCACACATTTACATGAGCAGACAGATAGCATTTAAGTCATTGCCTACAGAAGAACTCATCAGGAGCAAAGTCTGGCCTAAGTAAATTCCCCCATGCAGCTCTGATGTGTCTAAAAGCTAACATTATAGTAACTTTTGTTGAACAGAGTAGAAATGGAAGAAAAATATATGTCTGTCACTTTTTACTTGTTAACATCTCTGTTTCTTGACTGGTTGTTGACATAAGTGTAGCTCTAATACAGTAACAAAAGAGCTGAGTGCAAAGATTTCGCAAAGTTACAAAGTTACATAGGTATTTTGTTACAAGTTACAAATACCCTGGGGGCTAAGCCCCCCCTGTTTTTAAATCCTAGTGACGTCCCTGCTCCCTACTTCTAAGAACATATATTTATTTATATTATTAATATTCAGTAGGGGTGTAATGAGACACTCCGCTCACGAGACGAGACATGAGATTGGGTTCACGAGAACGAGACAAGACGAGATTTTAACATTATTTAAAAAAAGAAAAATTCAAGTAAGAAATATGACTGGAAAAATGGTCTTTACTCAGATAACCAAGGCTACAACGTAACCAAGCATTTCATTGCAGCAGTAAACAAGGAAGTAGGCTGCTCTTGTATTGATTTATGACCATTTTAAGACCAGGGGAGAACATTTCTCTTTAATATCATTTAAAGTAAAGTTAGGTTTTGCTTTCCGTTTCTGACTCATTTGAAAAAAAGACAGAGAAAAAGCGATCCGGCGAGTCAGCGCCACACTGAACTTAACACGCTTCTGTGTGTGTGTGTGTGTGTGTGTGTGTGTGTGTGTGTGTGTGTGTGTGTGTGTGTGTGTGTGTGTGAGCGAGTGAGTGAGAGAGAGAGAGAGCGGCTGTATCATCTAACGTTCCAACACTGGGTTCTACCGGCAGCTTTTTACATTGCAACTCTGCGACCGCTCTGCAAAAGTGAACTCACAGAGGCAACTTTGGGGCAGGGGATCTTCTATGCTCATTTAGAGGTCCAAGCCAGACTCATCTTCAAAGCCAGATGTTTTATAAGACTAACCAGGTCAGACTGGCTGCTGCTCTGCACTTATTTTTTTTTTTAAGATTATTTTTTGGGGCTTTTCCCTATAATGGACAGGACAGCTAGGTGATAAAGGGGAGAGAGAGGGGGAAGACATCACAGGTCGGGCTCTAATCCTGGACCTCTGCGTCGAGGTCTATGTATATGTGTGCCTTCTCTACCAACTGAGCCAACCCGGCCACTGCAAGACAATTTTTACCTCGACAAGAAGTCTCGTCACATTTTAATCTTGCGAGATCTAACTATCACATTAAATTGCTTCTGTTACAAGCCAGAAAACGCAGATCCACTCACACATTTTAGTGTTATTGATCCAACAAAAGGGCACGCCATGACATATATTAAATGATGAACACATGTACAGTGCAGTTTCCTACCAGCTAATTTGTCAGATGAGGGTGGCATGATATCAGATGATTACTTCCCAAGCCCTGTACTCATTTCTGAATGGATTCAGAACTTGTAGAGTTGGTAAAACTAAATATTATGAATATCAACCATGTCAGCAGGCCACTCAAAAAACAGGAGAAGAGATTGTAAATTTCATCCAAACCAACTGCTGTTTTCCCCAAGCGTGGTGGAGCAGGTTCAGCTGACACAGCGACGCGGTGATTGATGTGACAAGAAACACTCTTTGAGTGTCACACATACACACGTTTCAAAGCACAGGCATGCTCGAACCCTACAGACACACACAAACAGGCAGTACAATGCCCCATAGGGCGACAGGCAGATCAGAGGGACGCACTGTCATCAGAACTGAGTGTCAACAGTGAAAACGAAATCCGCATACAGCAGAAAAAGTGAGATACAAAAAGGCAAAGAGGAAAAGAGAGCGAGAAAAAAATCAAATAAAGCAAAAGATAGAAAACGTGAGCGATGACTTGCTCAGCAGCATCAACAAGGCCGCTGATAATGTGCTCGTTTTCATGTTGCAGCTGAAAGCAAACAGAAGATGGGATGGAAAAAACATTTTTTTTTCTTTTTTTAAAGAGCAGTACTTTAAGACTACAGGCAAACACCTTGAGATGTAGTCAAGTAAACTGAGGAGCACAGGGGGGTGGACTGGTTTCTGCCATGTTTCTTCAGGCACACTGAGGCATGACGCTGCAAGATGCAAAATCCCTCTTGGAATTTCAATGACAGAACCTTTAGTGTCTCTCCCACACAAATCCTCTTATCCCATCTCTGCTAACAAACTTCCAATGTAACCCCTTCCACGCTTCTCTCTTTCTCTCACAAAAATCCTCTAACTCCTACTCTTCTGCCTACTAGGATCTTTGTCCATCCATCCCTTTCCTTTGTTTCTCTTTCCAACTCAAACGCTCTTGGCTCTCATAATCTTTCCATCAATCAATCAATCAATCAATCAATCCATCTATCCATCCATCCATCCATCCATCCGCCCCGTCTCTCCACATCCCTCTCCCAATCGGCCACCCCTCCCTCCCCTTTTTGCCTCTCATGGCACCCTCGCTATCGATTCTCAACCTCTCTCAACACCTCTCGGGCTCTTTCCTCCCCGTCAGGAGCCATTAATTCTGCCTGACTGGTGATTCCCCCAGCAGAAACCCCTCTAACCTCACTCTTCTCCAGGAAGGAGACTGAAACACCTTTTAAAAAGCAAAACATGCTTGGCGGGCCCACAACACACACAGTGGTGCATCACACAGGGCATCTGTGTCTCCCACGCTGCTGCTGGCTGTCCATGACCATTTATCTAACTCTGCCTCCTTCCCTCATGCAAGAGTCAGCATGGATCTTCGAATGGAAGTTTATAAGCGCAATATTTATGTATTTATTTTTTTTAAAGATGATTTTATTTATTTTTTCAGCCATTTTTTTTAGGCATTCATTTTGACAGGACAGCTGAAGACATGAAAGGGGGAACGACATGCAGCAAAGGGCTGCAGGTCGGAGTCAAACCCGCGGCCGCTGCGTCAAGGATAGGGTGCCTGCTCTACCAACTGAGCTACCCGGGCACCCAATATTTATTCATTTTTAGTAACTAGACTCACCACAGTATGAAATCTGTCTGCTACTCAGTTACTACAACATAAAAGCAAAATAAGTTTACAGTACTAAGTCTCCCCTCCTGGACGTGTACTTGATGTCAAAGCTTCAAAGTGCAGCCATTGTAAAAAGTCCATAGAGGTACAGCTGGGCAGCCAACAACCCCCATTACTTACCTATATGTTTTTTTCTTCTTCTCATCTCCCACAAAATATGCAAACAGACCCAATTATGCATTTGAAAATGTGACACAGACTGAAGTTACATGAAATTATGTATGCATTGTAAGACATTTTTAGAAAGACGTAACGAATGTATCCACTGGTTACTGTCAGCATCATTACCATAAATGTGGTCATTATAGCGTGACCCATCATGAACTCGCACAGACAAATGTACAATGAAACGGTCTTACAGTGTGTGTGTGTGTGTGTGTGTGTGTGTGTGTGTGTGTGTGTGTGTGTGTGTGTGTGTGTGGTCATTAGTGTGCAGAGATAGTCCTAGGAGGTTGTGCTAGGTCGTGGTTGAAACTCCACCGGCAGCATAATGACATGACCTATTGATCTAGAGAGGATTGCAGGATGTTACTGACCTCTGGAGAGAAGTAGCAGAGGGTGGAGGAAAGGGGGAAAGAGTCTGTAGCATGCATGTGTGTGTGTGCGCGCGTGGGACCCCACGATACATCATCATCACAATACTTATGTCACAATACGATATTATTGCGATTTTAAACCTATTGAAATAGTCTGCGATATATTGCAATTTAATTCCTGATTTCTTTCTCTGATACAGCCATCTTTATTTTACCAACTTCCTTGTGCACGCTGACGGTCACCCCTTCTGAGCTCACCAGAAAGAAAAAAAACTCAACTGTACCATCTAGTAGACTGAGAAAAGCAATTGATTTAATTATTGTAGTACCAAAAAGTTACATTCTCATGTACAATTTATATAACAAATGATCGATACTTGGCGTCCGTGTATTTTCCCCCTAACCCTAATGGTAATGTTATTAATTTTGCAACTATTAAGCCGCAAGTACTGCACAAACCGATGGTGGCACTAGATTAAATGTGAAAGCGGAACTACACACTATAATCACATAGATTGTTCTTGGCATGGGACAGGAGGTGATTTTTCCAACCAAATTTGGATTGTGTGTAAAAATAAATAAATAAATCAAATAAAATGAGGTGGTATGTGTCAGCTTGGATTTGGAGGTTTGGTTCAGCCAAACTCTCTGGCCCCTGCCTAACAGTGACAAAATAGTAAAGTCTCCAAGGTCTATTACATATATTGACACCCCACACCCAACTCTGACTTCCAGCTCTATGTCACTGTCCGTGCTACTGAGTGGTGGTCAGTCAGCCACACACTATGAGATCATGCCTCCTACAGTTGTTGCTCCCTCACTCTTCCTGGAAAGAGGGTCTTTTAATAAAACTGGGCTGTCTATGCAGTAGAATGGCACAACATTTTTTATTTTTTATTGGTGCTACATGGCCAGAGAAAACAGATGAAGGTGCTGTGGTATTGCCTTTCACTTAAAACCTAGAAAAACTACAACTACCAGAATGCACTGCGGCGCATCAATAAATGCTCCCACTGGTGGGTGGCGTAATGCAAGCACTTCACAGACTCAATATGGCGGCCGACTGGTACCAACCAGAGAGAAGTAGGCAATACAGTAACAGAATCTTGGTTATTTGATCACCTAGTTTTGGTTTAATCTGAGTTCGGTCTGAGGTTGAGAGAGAGGGGTGGCTCTTTCTCTTGATGCGCTTCTATACTCTTTGTGTCCATATGCCGAAGTACAGTCTGTAGTGTGAGTTAAAGCCCTAGCAAGCAAAAAACAAGCAGAAAGACTCAAGTGAAGGTTTCTGCTGGCCCGTGAGTAGGGAGATCTGGGCCCTGGTAAGACGGAGGGAAGTTTACCATAGGTCATTTACACATACTACCAACATTATCATGATACAAAGTTGGTTGAATATCGGCAAAGTATCCTTTTTAAGGAATCACATATTCTATCTATCAAATAATTATTAGGACTGACACATCCAAAAGTTGTACAGTGTACTCATCATCACTACTGCGTCAACCTAATAACAATTCATTGTCTCTGATGGGGAGTGTGACACTAATGAACCAAAATGATCTGGAGTTGTGTGGGAGTATTTATTTCAGGCTGCTGTGGTGCTTGTTGAATGACCTCTAAAGGAGCAGGATGTCTGAGTGCAAACAGCCGGCGGACTCTGATCAATAAGTGTGCTGTCTCAGCTAATTGAAGCGGACACTCATAATTGGAAGAGCCAACAGTAACACGCCTGCTGATACTGTTAATGATGAAAAGGCCAACAGCAACGCCAAATACTCACTTTGATAGGAGGATGTGAACAGCAATATAAAGCGCCCATTGTGTGTGATGAGGTCTATCCAGGTAAATGCAATTACCCCTTATTGATTTCCCTTATTATGGTAAATATATAGCAGTTACAAATTAGGAGATGCAGACAAAGTGATTCAGATGATCTTACGGGAAGAAGCCACAGCTCAATATCATGTTAGGATATTTCGAACATTTATTGAAAATGTCCAAATTATGCGTTTGGAGACTGTTATAGATTGCTAAAGGGATACGACTGTAGAGGCTGTCAAGATGGAAGGAGGAACAGTGAGTAAAGATGGATTCAGGCGGGGAGAGACAGAAAAGGGTAGATAAAAGAGATGCATATGGTGGTGGAGAGATGGAAGGAGGGATTAAGGGGCAGAGACAGAAGATAAACAGATGCGGCAGAGGAGAGTTAGGCCGAGCCGGCGGCCAGTACACAGTGTTATGATAGAGTACAAAATAACACCTCCTGTCCCCTGTATTGTGTGTGTGTGTGTGTGTGTGTGTGTGTGTGTGTGTGTGTGTGTGTGTGTGTGTGTGTGTGTGTGTGTGTGTGTGTGTGTGTGTGTGTGTGTGTGTGTATTGCTCTCTTTCATCATCCATCATTTTCTCTGGGTAAGTGTCTGTTTCCCTTCTTCTCGCCTCTCTCTGACTCCACCACTTCTTGCCCAAAGAGCTTTGCTTCCTTTCTTTCTCTCCCTCCGGTAACACTAACAACTTATTACATCTTACACTATAATAGCCTTTTTTATTTCCCCGACCTTAACAGGCAAACGACAACAGTGCATTATTGATCAAAATAGGAAAGTTCAATGTCAAGAGCTTTTTAGGGAAAGAGCTGAAAATGATGAACAGAAATGAAATCAGTCCGGGAAGGTTTTAGATGTGACGATTAGAGCTACATATGACTCGAGCCCTAAATAATCTGCGCTGCCTTAAGGTTTTACACATCTCTATGATGTCACCTTGCCCACTTACAGTAAGATCTAAGTGACATGTGAGGTGTAATCCCCCAGCTGAAGGAAAGAAGTCTGCCTTTGGCACAACATGTTATTACCACTTGGTGATCTGAGCACTCAGGGGGCCTGTCTCATTGTAACCTTGGAGGGTTGCCATTTTTGGATTACCCAGCCTTATTCTAGTGTTTTATCTTGAGTCCTAATCTGTGGGGAGGTAAGTGCACAAAAATATGGTGTAAGCATTTCACAAAAAGCTTGCTTATATATGCTTCCAACAGTGTGGAATCACAATGTAGGCCAGCAAAGTAACACAATAAAATAAGAACTTAAAATGGGCGTTTTTGCGCTGAACAAAGACTGAGGATTTTGTCCCACAAAACACAAGATTTAGCATGAGTATCCAAACCTATCATTCAATGCATTTTCCTGGCACTCTCAAGCCAAATTTTGGTCAGTAGCCATTTGATTGTCAAACATCATCAATGCTGCATTCTCACATCCTCTCATACTTGTTTTGCAACAAAAAAACATTTGAACACTTTGTTCTTTCACTGTGTTGTCGGTCCATTTACTCTAAGTACACTATGTGATAGCAAGCTTTGCAATAAGTGCTAACCAAGCATTTCTTTTCATTGGTTACTCTGGAGTAAGGCCATTTTAAAGCTCTCCCTTCCCTTTTAGCTTTTCCTTTTAACCACCTTGTTATCTCACACCTTCTACTCTCATTACCTCCTCTTCCTCTTTCTATTCCTCACTTTTAAGATGTCTCCTTTTCTTTAAACATTTATCAAATCATCTCGACCTCCCTAATTTCCCTTCCTGGTCTTTTGCTGTTGGACCACTCCATTTATTCCACTTTTCCCCCTCTAAATTCCTTCTGATATCTCTTACCCTCTCTCTCTCTCTTTCAATATCTATTGTAGCAGCATCTCTCTCCTCCACCAGCACTTCTACCCTTCCATCACTCATCTCCCCAAGAGCACAGCCACTGATGCCTGCCGCCATGCTGAGGAAAAAACACATTTTCTGTCATATTGCCATGTCAGTGAAATTTAGGAGCTGTGTTTGTGTGCGTGCGTGCGTGCGCGTGCGTTTGTGTCTGCTTCAAGGGTACTTTCATCATCAAATTCCATTTCCTTTGCAGACAAACACTTCTGCCAGCAAGCTGGCAGACAAGAGGGAATAAGAGAGAGAATGAGTGTGTACACATGCATGTGTGTGTTGGCTACTCAGGGCAGACATTAGGATGTCATGTTTTGCTTTTATTTTGTTTGTTTTCCCCTCCTACAGCTGAGGACAGTGGTACTTCAGACGATATATTGGTATTGGATTTTTCTCTTATTTAAAATTGCTGTGAAGAGGTGTTGCATGAGTGGGACACACTGCACGCACAAACACATACAGAGGCTCAAATGCATAGTAGACTTGTGACGGTAGAGTAGATACGTTCTCGCCAACAAAAACACATACTATGGACTACATCGACCGCATTGCAGCATGACAAAAACCACAGTGCTTCCCCAACCACAAACCCCCCCACCTCCCACACACACACGCACACTTACAGTAGAACATATTAATCCCGAGTTCAGGAAGGAAATCTCCTCATGAGCTGCATCCGGCACCACTGAAGGTGTCCTTTCAGTGTGTCTGCACCCCCCTATGGCTTTTGACATAACTGTGTGTGTGTGTGTGTGTGTGTGTGTGTGTGTGTGTGTGTGTGTGTGTGTGTGTGTGTGTGTGTGTGTGTGTGTGTGTGTGTGTGTGTGTGTGTGTCCTACAAGTACAGGGACAACCCTGTGGTGAATGACCAATAACTGACTGGTCACTGAGCTGGCAAAAGCTGGATATCCCCTTGGCACACCGCCCTCAGTGTGTGGCACAGGAAGTACAGACCTGATAGAGGGGAACACCACAGAGAGTAGACAGTTGGCACTCTGTGATGCACAGACACACACAGGAAATATAAATCTGGTGACAAATTGTGACTATGCAGACCAATTCAATGATAAAAAAAGAACTATTAGGCAGTGAAGCAAGGAATAAGTTATCAAGCCTTTTGCCAGCAACCTACATGTAGCTCAACTTATGCCTACATTTCAGTCAGGATCAATAAAGTATTCATCCAGACTCCCCAGACTTTTTTTACTGACATTTGTAATACAGTGAAACAAATGGGGAATCAGCATGTAATAATTGGGGGGGATTTCAATCAAGTGAAAAACCCAGCACTGGACAAATCAAACCAATCAAGTACAAGGCCAGTACAAAAATCCCAATTACCAATCAAGGTCCTGGAAGAGGAGCTAGGATTGACTGATATTTGGAGGCTTCTACATCCTCAAGAGAAAGAGTATACTTTTCACTCTAACCCACACAGTATATATTCCAGAATAGATTAGTTTTTAATATCCAAGCAATTGCAAGGCATGACTGTTAACACATCAATTGGGAATATAGTATTGTGGAAGTGGTGCGGAGATTTGGATTGGTTGAGTTCTTGTCCCAGGCCTATCTGCCATCCTTGTCAGAAGAAACACAAAAAGAAATTGGAGGGGATGTTACTTTAGTAGAGGTCCAACAGGCTATAAAGAGTCTAAGTTCTGGGAAGTCCCCAGGGGACGACTGTTTTCCTACAGACTTTTATAAGGCATTCTCTGACATGTTAGCCCCAAGTAAGACTACTTAAAGTTTTTCAGGACTTAAAACTGGTAATATGCCAGAGAGTTTGCAATCTGCTGTAATAATACTTATTCATAAAAAAGGCAAGAACCCTCAGCAGTGCGGTAGCTACCGACCAGTCTCTTTGAGAATTGTGGATGCTAAAATATTGGCTAAAATTATGGCTACAAAGCTAGAGAAACATTTGCCCAGTCTTATTCACCTGGATCAGGTTGGTTTTATCAATGGAAGGTCTTCAGCAGACAATGTTGGTAGGTTATTACACTTGGTATGGCAGACAAGGAATAGTGCTGAACCTAAGGTAGCTTTTTCTCTCGACGCTGAAAAAGCGTTCGATAGAGTAGAATGGGGGTATTTATTTTAGGTGCTACACAAGTTTAGACTGGGCACCCCATTTATAAATTGGGTCAAACTGCTGTATTCCAATCCTAGGGCCTCATTATTAACAAGCAGGAAGAAATCCTTAAGTTTCCCCCTCTATAGGGGTACGAGGCAGGGTTGTCCCCTAAGCCCATTGATTTTTGCATTGGCGCTAGAGCCGTTAGCTGCTGCCATTAGAAACAATGTGAATATTAAGGGAATCCAGGCAGGTAAAAACAGAACATAAGTTACTATTGTACGCGGATGACCTATTGTTACTGACCATAAACCAAGAAACAGCAGTACCCCATTTGTTATCACTTAGAGAATCTTTTTTCCGTATATCTGGGTACAAGATAAATTGGGGAAAATGAGAGGCAATGCCTTTATCAGGGTTGTGCCCCCCATCTATAAGGAAAAATTGAATGTTTAGATGGCTACCTTCTGGCCTGGTGTATTTGGGCATTAAGATCACCCCAGGTTTGAAAAACATTATGACAGAAAACCTCCTCCCCCTCATACAGAAAATTGAGAGCACTTTGCAAAACTGGACCAAACTGGGCTTATCCCTGCTGGGTAAGATAAACATCCTAAAAATGATCACAGTCCCACAAATCAATTATATTACTTATCTACTACCTGTAAGCTTCCCCTCCTCGTTACTAACAAAGTTTAATAAGGCAGAAAATTATTTTTTGTGGGCAGGTAAAAGACCTTCTTTTAACAGAATAAAACTATATGCAGCTAAAGAAGTGGGGGGTCTCGGCTTGCCAAGACTGGATTGGTACTAGGGATGCACCGAATATTCGCCCACCGAAAATTTTCGGCCGAAATACTTTTATCACCGAAACAATACGGCCGAAAATGTTGTGATGACGCAAACAGAAACCGCGACCTGCACGTGTGTCAGTACCCGATCCACCTGCAAAGCGTCTGCTAAGCAAAGAGGTTGAGTTGGACCATGGAGTGAAAACAATGAAAAGTACGCTCTTAGAGTCTGTCAGCACACGTTTCAGTGAGATTTATTCGGATCCTCTGCTCTTCATCACGACTGTACTTGATCCGCGTTATAAAGACCATTACTTGGATGCGGAAATAAAGCAGGGCGCACGAGAAATGATCCAGGCCGCGATGGATGCGGAGAACCCGCGTGGAGACGGAGCAGCGCACGGAGCAGCGCCCAGCGCAGGAGGAGATCAGAGCGCAGAAAAAAAAGACTTGTCTCTCTGCACCAGATGAGGGGCATGCACCCTCGTCTGATATGTTCAGTAAAATCCTGCAAGAAAGTGCCTCAAATAATAATAATAATAATAATAATAATAATAATAACAACAACAACAATAGGTAAGCTATTCTGTTCTTAGGCTACGGTATACTGTATGTGACTATCAGATTGTAGCCATATTTCTGCTAGATATTTTTTTAATTAAACTTTAATATTAATTTATACAATTGCAATGCCTTGATTTTAGTAAAGTTAGGACACAATCATAGCCATAAATGCAATGGTACTAATAATTGGCTTAATTTCTTTCGGTGTTTCGGTTTCCTCTTTTTTCGGTTTTCGGTTTCGGCCAAGAATTTTCATTTCGGTGCATCACTAATTGGTACCACTATGCTTTCTCCCTTAACCAGCTGTCCAAAATATATATGGTAGAAGACCAAGCTCCTGCATGGGTCTCGATGGAAAGGGAACTTACAGATCCGTTCCCCATTCAGGCTTTTATATCGCAAGCAGGTGGAGAAATCCCATTTAGAAATCCACTGTTGGCATTTGCGAGAAAAACCTGGAGAGTTTCACATCAGGTGACAGGATTAAGACCCTCCTTCACAAAAAAAAAAAAAATCAATCTGGCATAACAAACTATTGAAAGTAGGCACAAAAGAAAACTCTCTATTGGAAGACATTGGTGGAGGCGGGAATTATTATTTTTTTGAAGATGTGTTCAAAGATGATGTGTTCATGACATTTGAACAGATAAGGACCACGTATAACATTCCTAAGAAAGAGTTTTGGAAATATCTTCAGCTGAGAAGCTGTATAATGTCATTACAAAGAAAATCTCCCCTAACATCTTATACTGTGATACAGGAAAGATTTCAGGGAGGTCAGCTGGTTGGGGGCGGCGCATCTAGATTTTAAGGTCTTATGCAACAGGCTCATCCACCGAGGCTCAGTGGCCTCAAGAGAGCATGGGAGGAGGAATTGGAGGTTGGGAAAGCTGATGAGACGTGGGAGGAAGTTGTGGGGTCCTGGTATAAGATGTCAAGGGAAGTTCAGACTCAATTGATTACTTATAGGATCATTCATAGGGGTTACTGGACTCCCTGTAAGATGGCGAGACTAAAATTATTGGATTCAGATATATGCTGGAGATGCGAAGAAGCAGAGGCACATTGATGCATATAATATATGAATGTCAAATTTATGGGAAGATATTCTAACATTCATAAACAAAGTACTTCGAGCAGACTTGATACAGAACCCGGCACTTTGTATATCAGGTGTAATACCAGCAGGGGTGGGCCCGTCAGTTCAACAGACTATGGTGCAGACTGGCCCTTACCACAGGTTGTAGAATTGTGCTAAGACATTGGAAAACAAAACGCATCATCCCTTTCAACAAATGGTGTGGAGAAATGACCAAAATGGCCAGCTATGAACAATTCATTTTTAACTTGGACAGGAGGTATTTTGGAAAATATGGGGCCCCTACATGAATGCAATACTTAATGGGGGAGAATTTGACTAAATGATTTTAATGTATGTATAAGTCACTACTAAGATATGTGAGAGATGACTGGTATTGTATGATATTGGTAGAATACTCATTTGTGCTACTGGTGTGATGATATGTGAAAGGTATGGAGACGAGTTAGACCAATGTTTACCCTGTGTATGTATATTTCTTATTTATTCTTTTTTTTTCGCTCATTTGTTATCTCTCCCATTTTTGCTTAGAGAGAGATCACTATTGTTCTTGTCTGTTTCTATAAAAGGCAATAAAAATGTGAATGACAAAAAAAATAAAGTATTCATCCATCCATCTATCCATTCATTGAACCAGAAAAGACTTTGCCACAACATGAATTAAAATGTACAACCATCCGCAGTCTCTCAAATCTACAGCAGGATCCCGCAGAGCAGCCCTGCAGAACTCTCTCCAGCAGAGCACCTGAGAGTCACCATTAGAATCTTAATCGAGAGAATGAGGTAAATTATTTTTATTATATAAACTATTTTTATTGGTTGGAATGCCATTGTTCAGCTGAAGGTCCATACACATATTCCTTCCATCTCGAATCCCCCATAACTGGAGGGTTCTATACTGTGAACTGTTTAGAATAGCCAGATGTATGAGCGGACCATTATTTTTTCAGTTGGACAGCTTTTAGACTCCTTTACTTTGTTGTCCAATCCAGTGTGTACTACTCAGACTATAAACTGAGGTCAAATACTTTAGAAAAACAATCAGGCAGTGATTGTACATGATCGGGTCGTATCCTGCTGTAGTTTTGTTACCCAGAGTAACTGTTTTATGTAGTGATATAGAGTGACACTGGGCTACACACGTCCTTGTAACTGAAGATACATCCAGGCAACTTCGGTTTCAAGTTACCTAACTTCTGTCTCATTACTGAATAGGAGACTACTGCCGTGCAATAACAGTGCTTACGAGGGGCGGGGGATAAAGGATTAGCAGTGATATATTGGCACTGAAGAGATGCACATATTTTTTCGGGCAAAATCATGTGAAATGAGAGGGCAAAACTAATTCTTTCATGAGTCCACAGAGAGATCATAGACAAATGATGCTGGCACCGCTAGCCTAACAGAGTTGTTACACACTTGCCAGTTTTGGATCTGTAAGCCTGCAACGAACCTTCCTAATTGTATATTTAATCAAATAAAAGTAAAAAAAATAAAAATAAAGTCGTTCACAAGGATAGCAGAGAGGAGGGAATTGCAAAAGATTGGCACTGACATATTGACGATGGAGAGCCAGCAAACAGTTGGCAGTGATATGCCAGGGCCCTTATAAACACATCTAATTGCATATTAGATAAAGTAAAAATAATATAGGAAACATGAACAGGTTTCATAGTGAAGGATATACAGGCAAGAATAACAAAAGATTGGCACTGAAAAGTTGGCAACCATTCTGGAGTGGTGTCTACAAGCTTTCAAGCTCTTTTAATTGAATCTGTTCAGAAGAAAACTAATAAAAGTTAAATAAATAAATCCTTGTCAGGCATCTAGGGATATAGTACAGAAATTGCGAGGGTGGGAAACATTTCACTATGTTGTCTGTGGGCATCTAATAAAAGTGTTTAATTAAAGCAAACAGCATAAAGTGAGAAAATATTTTATTCAGAAATACATATGTTGGTTAGATACTGAAATAAATGGCAACTGCCATTTACGTTGAGCTGCCTTTGCATCTGTAACACAATGTTTTATTTGATCAAGTGTAATTTAATAAAAAGGAAGAAATGGCCTAAAATAGAGGAATGGTATGAGAGGAGGAAGATGGTTGGAAAGTTGCTGGAGGATATGGGTGCATCTAACTTTATCTCAATACATTTGTTGAATTTGTTGAAAGTGAAATAACTTTGATCTCTTCCTCCAAGGGATCAAAAGCCAGTACATTACTTAAAAGGTGCATTTTACTTCACTGTAACATCAAATTCAAAAGTCATAATTCTACACAGAGAGCTGGAGGTGGGAACACGTGCTGGAAGGTTGACACTGATTTGACATTAAAATGGTAGGGAGTCTGTTTGTAGGCATGTAATGATGTCTAGAAACCACATTCATATTTGATGGAGGGTAATGAAATATGAATGTGAGAAAGTAAGAGGAATACATCCTCGAAAGCTAGAACTGGGAAGAAACACCAAAAAAGTGCTTCACCTTTATTTAACCTGACAGCCATAGCAAGAAACATGGTGATGTTTGACAAACTGAGGTATTCCCCTGTTTGTTACTAAGCCAGCTCCACTGGGCATTTCAGTGCTTTGCTCAATAGCACTGAAACAGGACGGGTTTACTGAGGATCAAATGCTTGTCATGTGCTTACCTTTGCCAAAAGACTATTGTGAGAACACAAACAAGCAAGGTTGCATAGCCGGAAAGTTATTATAGAATTGGCATTACAGGATATATAACATCAACAGTGCCTCTACTTCTGGCGCTTCTGCTAGCAATGCCTGGAGTGGATACACACAGACAGAACCTGGTTCTGCTGACCTTACATGGACTGCATTTATTTCATAACATTTCACAAGCCTCAAAGCCCAAAATGAAAGGCAGAAATTCACCTTTTATGCAAAAAAAGCTCCAACAAATTACAGAGAGAAATAGATCAAAGAGGAGATACCTTCAGTTGGCTCAACAGACATAAAATGCGACCACAAGTGTTTTGGCTTAAGAGGACAAAGAGGCTCTGGAAAAACTGTTGCACTCTTGCTTTTACTATGAAGTCCATTCTCTGGACTCAGGGAATTCATTCTGGGATTTGCGGAAAGTACAACAACAAAATGTTTATACATTTGTGACTAAATTACTGTGAGTGAGAATTGATCTCACAGGAATAGCAGAACAAGAACACACTAACCTTCAATACATTCTGTACATGCACCATGCACACTCAGACCTAGGTGTTGCTGTTTACTCTCTTCTCAGTTTGAGTTTGCATGATCAAACTGACAAAAGCGAGAGCACAACTTTGAAGATACCGAGCGAAGGAAACCCCTGCTGCTTGCTATAATCTGGAGACACAGTTCCTCTAAACAGCTCCCATTCTCAATTCTGTCCTTGGCTCTTAAAACGTGTTCTGCATTTATTAATCTGTCCCTGCACACTGTCAGATCTTGATCATCATTTAAAGACTTGTGTCCAGAAATGTGAAAACAGATATCTGCTAGGGGTGGTACGGTGCATGAAAAAACATCCGAACCACTCGGTTCGGAGCGTGTGTGTGCCGCACGGTTCGTCAGTACACTGTTAATGTGCATTAACCACTTACTGCCGTAGTGCCCACTTTCGACACCTATGTTAAAACACTTACTGGAAATGACGAGCGGGATGAGTTTGACGAACGCAACCCATGGCAGCTGATTGGACGATCACGTCACATGGGTCTTGCTGCTCCCGAATTTCAAAACAGACTTTAATGGCGGCTCGTTCAGAATACGATCTTGTATTTTAAGCGAGAAATAGGCCATGCAGTTGCTGAATCTGTCTTCATTTCAGATCGACAAAGGTCAGTTTAAAAGATTTTCGTCAGATTTTGAGAGACACCGAGCCGACCGCTCCTCAAGTGGAGTGGGGTGCTTCTGCTGCTGCTGGTCACGTCACATGCAGAAATGTCAAGTGGGAGAGAGGCTGCCCGGAGTTGGAGGATGCGCCAGCGTCGTTTATAGTCTGGTGTGTGGGAACATTTTGGATTTCACCATGTTACCTATGATGAAATAAAACAATATATACAACTGCCACTGTGTGCATGTATTGTGCAACATGCATTCAATAGGCTAATTTTAGCTATATATCATATGCTGAAGTATATTCTGGAGTGTTAAAGATTAAAAGAAAAAATAACAGGAACCGTACAGAACCGAAAACCGTGACCCTAAAACAGTGATACGAACCGAACCGTGGGTTTTGTGAACCGTACCACCCCTAATATCTGCCCTTGCCACACATTGCGCTGCTGTGTATTTGCAGTTGTGACACTCCACATCCAATGTGAGAATATTAAGTTTCCTCTCAGCAGAAGCTCATTCAGACCCTGTTCACCATTACCAGACTGTCAATACATCATGGATTCTACCTAATTCTACACTGTCGCCATGTGTAGCCACATCACCACTGCCTCCTCGCACCCCACAAGTTGATTTACAAAATAAGAGCCTGTTATCTGTCAGTTTAACTGTTGTAATTGTGTGTCTAATAAATACATATGCATGAACATACTCTAGAAACATTGTTATGCATCACTTTCTCCCACACACACACACACACACACACACACACACACACACACACACACACACACACACACACACACACTCCCACAGCTGACCCTCAAAGTCTGTTTCTTTCTCCCAGGGAGAATAACAGAGAAAGAAGAAAATGTTTTTTTGGGGTAAACAATCTGCCCTAATCTACAGAGAAATGCTTCTCATCACCCCCTCCATTCATTGCCATCCCTAGTTCCCATCAGCAGAGCTCACTACCCATGACACCCACCCACCCGCACACCAACACACACGTACACACACACGTACACACACAACAACCACAGGCTACACACTCGGATACTTAGACAGAGATACTCTTTTATCGGTCTCTCTGAACAGACAATCAATGAGCTATGTTCAATTAGCCAAGCCCCAGCCCCCAGTAGCTCAGCTGCAAGATGGGTATATGTGTACCCCCCCCCCCCACACACACACACACACACACAGCTTGAAGACAGCTTTTTGAAACTCCTGCACACTTCTCTTTACACACATATACACCTCAGCTCAAGTAGTATTCATTCAGAGATAGACAGAAAATCCAGCACACAAGGCCACAGCTGTCCATACACACTAGACAATACATTTTCTCTGAACTCCTGGGGGTAGGTAGATGTGTGCACGTGTGTGTGCGCAAGTGTGTATGTGTGTGTGTTGCGGTCAATGTTTTCACAGTGTCACCAAACAGGATGGAAATTCCCTCAAGCAGCTTTTATACTATCAAAAGAAGCACCATGGACAGATTCATACAATGCAGAGAGAGAGGGGGGGGGGGGGTACTGGCAAGGAAATCTGTACCCGCTGGTTTCACCAAAGAGCACCACCAATGCTAACAAGCCATTTTAAAGACAGGAAAAATGTAGATTTGTTTCAAGCAAATGTGGCAAAACAGTCGGTGACAGAAAATTCAAAATGGAACAAAGACCTACTTCTGCTGGGCTCTCACAAGAGTAGACTTGTATCCCGCTGAGACTCTGTCCCATGACAGGCAAAATATTACTCCCCTTGGGGATAAAAAATAAAATAAAAATAGGGTCGTCTCCATGACGTAAAAGCTATAGTATATAATGGTAGTGTCACACTGCAATGAGGGCAATAGGGTGGCCTGCTGAAGTGTTGAGCAAGTTACTACCAACTTCAAACATCTTTACTCTTTGGGAGAAAGTCTGCAAAATCAGTGTTAATCTGTAAGGAAGAGTGTCCGTTTTGAACTGTATTTGATGTCACATTAATCCAATAACATAAACAGTCGTTGTTGACCACTGCAGAAGTTAAACTGAGCAGGAGTATGCCATAAAGCTGTTGTTAAAATAAAGGAGACGCTGAATGATTTTCTCAACCATATTTTCACCAGATGGTCTTCGGATTCAAGCTGTTGCCACCTCATTACCATAGTTTTATTTGAAACGTTCATTCACAAATTGGGTTGAAAAACACTTAGAATCCTATTTTGGGGGTTGAATAAGTCACTGAACAATGTGAATGTCCGTGAACAGACGTGGTTTTTTGGTAAGTATTGTACAATGTGATAGAATTTTAATGATTGTTTTCATGCATCCTTGCGCACGGCCTTGTCTGTTATCAGCAGTTACAAGATGCAGATGAACACCAAGATTCTTCGGTCTTTCTAAATGGCAAATAAACAAGAGTTGAAATCAATCTGTAACCGAGACACACACCCACACACACACCCACACACCCACCCACCCCCACCCACCCACCCACCCACCCACCCACCCACCCACCCACCCACACACACACACACACACACACACACACACACACACACACACACACACACACACACACACACACACACACACACACACACACACACACACACACACACACACACACACACACACACACACACACACACACACACACACACACCTCACTTCTGTCTCACTGTCAATGTCCAAAATCCTAAAAATCTTTTTCCCTGCCACACACACAGGCACATCACCATCTCCCTGTGGCCAGTCACTATAGATTTCCAAGCACTTCCCATCTCAGATAACCAGACAATCAATGAGCTATGTTCAATTAGCCGAGCCCCAGCCCCCAGTAGCTCAGCTGCAAGATGGGTATATGTAGCTGTGTGTGTGAGTGGCAGGTTGATGGGATGTGTGGTTTTGTGTTACCTGATAGGTGCTCTTAGGGCAGAGCTCCAGTCCCCATATCTGATGTAGGCCCAAGCTAATTGAGTGGCCTCTAGACACATAGACACCCATCCCCCCCCCCACACACACACACAAACCTTGAAGACAGCTTTTTGAAACTCCTGCACACCTGCCCACTTCTCTTTGCACACATACACACTTCGGCTCAAGTCTCCAGTATTCATTCAGAGATAGACACATACACACTTACACAGCAAATCCAGCACACAGACCACAGCTGTCCATACACACTAGACAATACATTTCACACATGAATATACAGTTGTGGCCAAAAGTTTACATACAGTTGTAAAGAACATGTATGTCATGGCAGTTTGAGTTTCCAATAATTAATAAAATTCCTATTTTTCTGTGATGGAATCATTGGAGGCCATACTTCATAGTCACAAAAAACATGAAATTAGTTTTTTTACCAAATCTACAAGGTCAAAAATATATATATATACAGCAATGTTAATATTTGGTTGAATGTCCCTTGGACATTTTCACCTCGATTAGGGGCTTTTGGTAGCCATCCACAAGCTTCTGGTTGAATCTTTGACCACTCCTCCTGACAGATTTGGTGCAGTTCAGCTACATTTGTTGGCTTTCTGATACAGACTTGTTTCTTTAGCAACATCCACATGTTCTCGATGGGGTTCCAGTAAGGACTAAAACCTTAATTCTAGCCTGATTTAGCCATTCCTTTACCACCTTTGGTGTGTGTTTGGGGTCATTGTCCTGCTGAAACGCCCAACTGCGTCCAATGCCCAACAGTCTGACTGATGGTTTTAGGTTACCATGCATGACGCTAGGTATGGTGTTCTTGGGGGTTAAAGGATTCACCTTTTCTCCTCAAAACATACCGTACTTCTGGTCATTGTGGCCAAATAGCTTGATTTATGTTTCATCTGACCACAGGACTTTCCTCCAGAAGCCTTGGCCTTTGTCCATGTGATCAGCAGCAAACTTCAGTCGAGCCTTAAGGTGCCACTTCAGGAGCAAGGGCTTCCTTCTTGCACAGCAGCCACTCAGCCCATGGCGATGTAAAACACGCTTAACTGTGGACACTGACACATGTGTCCCAGCAGCTTCTGTATGTAAACTTCTGGCCACATTTGTAGAGACAGACAGAGCTGCTGTGCAACATATCCATACTAGGGCTAGGCAATATGGTGCAAATCAAATAGCACGATATTCTTGACCAAATACCTCGATGTCGATAACCCGACGATATCGGAGTGTTGACAATAGGGCTGAACGATTTTTGAAAATAATCTAATTGTGATTTTTTTCCCAAATATTGCGATTGCGATTAAATATGCGATAATTTTTCAAGCTCTTTGTCTTCTGTATTATTTAACAAAGACAATAAATCATCGGATAGTACGAACAACACACAATTAGATAGATTAAACAAACTGTTCTTTCCTGGAGGCCAGGTCTGTATGTGATGATGAAATTAGGTGATGCATGAATTTATATGAATGACATCTTTTATTTAACTACTTCAATCACAGTAGTATACTGAGCACTGCCCAAGCCTGGTGTAAACATTCATATGAAAGTCAAATCACACAAACTAAAGTGCAGATTGCAGAAATATAAAAACAAATATGTGGCTTAGTAGCATTTAGATTATTTAATTATTCACTGTAGTAAACATATGTAAACATGTGGATTGCACTTTTGGTCTTTGGACTTTACTATACAGTTAAATAAGTAAAAATATAGTGCGTATATATATATATATATACATACATACATACATACATACATACATACATACATACATACACACACACACATATATACACACACACACACACACACACACAACGGTGTATTTTTGTTTTACAGCGCATAGAGAGGAGCTGCCTCCAGCCCCTCCCCATCGTGAAGTTGCGTGCCGTGTGCATGACAGCGTCAACGTTGCACTTGCTCAGAGAGGTTATCATTTCGTTAGTTGCTGGTGTTCTTACCGTGGGATTAACTGTACTAATAACACCATTGAAACACCGCGGCCACGCTGCTGTGAAAGCTCCCCGAACGTCATTTATCAGAGTCTGGTTGTTACCCCTCTCAGTGGCAGCTCCTCCTCTTCATATTGTAACGAGCACCCCAGTGCTGCAGTGTTGAATAAGGAGGAGATGACTGGCTTGCAACTTCGGTGCATTTATTTAGGTAACACAGCTTAACTCAGGTCACTGTTGGCCGTGACCACGCCGTCCATTCAGTCGCTAACAACAGACCGAACCCCCGCCCAGGCTCTTCCTCAACCCCCCCCAAAATCCTGCAAAACTCGGGTTGTCTCGCGAGACAATCGCCACCTAAATAGGTCTGATATAACCACATTGACCTCTGCTGGTAACATTATTGCATAACACAAACATGTAAACATCTGCATAACTGATGAACTCATAATAACAGGGACACATTCACTCAGCTCATTACAATATCTTTATAACGGAGCTAACCGCTAATCAGAGCTAATCGTTGCTAACCGAGCCTTCAGTTCTGCGTGCCTGTATCCATTAACTGCATGTATGGACTCGAGCCCGAATAAAAGCCTTCATTTTATTAAAATGGCTGTAAAAGTTTTAAACTACAACTCAGAGTTGTTTGAATGACAGAAATCAGCTCAAGGTACGGCGTAGCGTTAGCGTGCCGTTGATGCTTTCTCTGCGGAGTGCAGACTGATTTGCTCTCGCGAGTCATGTGACCAAACCAGCCTTTGCGATTAGGAAATCGCGATTTAACATATTGCGATATTATTGCAAATGCAATTAATCATTCAGCCCTAGTTGACAACTGGTGCTTTCACAAAATATTTACACAATGAGATTTTTGATAAATAATCATCAGTGGATGTAATGACTAAGTGGTTAGAGGCAAATAATAGAATAGCTAGAACAGTCAACACTTATGCCATATTACGTTTTCCAAAATCTAAAACGATATCTAGTCTTTTATACTGATATAATATCGATATATTTCCCATCCTAAATCCATAGTCGTAGGTACCTGTAATTGCTGTGCACACCAATACTTCTGGGGAATACACTGATAGATTAGGAGCTCTGAGTAATCCCAAACTGCTGAAATACATTTCACACTTCAGTTTGTTTTGAGGTAGGTTTCAAAATTAGCATAATATGAAAATGTCTATATTACAAACCAAATGGCAGGAAAACCTGTTGGTGAGTTTAAAGAGTAAAATCCTGACTAAAAGCTGCCCTAGAGATCCTGATCCATAAAACCAAAATATAAACAAAAAAGAGAGACGAGAGAAACACAGTACGGAACCTTTTTTTCCTAAATGAGGGTTCGATTGATTTGATAAAGAGCTACTCGTTATGCAGAGATCAAGGGAGAAACGAGATGGCGTGGCAATGAAGTGATAAAAGCTAAGATGGCATGAGCAGCCATTGGCAAGGATTGTTGATGCAAGACTGTGCTGCATTAGCACTGCCAGATATCAAACCAGAGGAGGAAGCAGAAGCCAGTCCTGCAACAACATCCTTTAATTGAAACATCTATTTCCATCAACCATTTGATCATCATCTTAGCAAAGCATTATTAAGGCAGTTTTAGTAATTTCTGGTGTTCTTATTAATGTCTCTTTGTGTAATTCCACAATTTGTATTAAATCGACTTGATAGGAAGTCCTTAGCAGCCAACAGTAAAAAGATGGCTGTATCAGTGTAAGCCAGGGCACTGCTGAAAAAGCTTACCCAGTCCTCCATGAAGACACCTTAAGTCAAGGACAATACGTATTAAAGAGGAAAAGTAATTTCTCAAGCCGAGTACAGGTACGGCATTTAGCAGCCGATTCAAACGAGGATAAGTTACCTGGTAGAGAAAAAAAAAACATAAGCACTTGGAGGTGCAAGTGGAGGTGAGCTGACAGACAGGCAGGGAAACAGAATAATAGTAGGGGCTCCCATGTACTTGATATGGAATTGAATTTGGCGTATTGTCAAATACGGTTCTGGGTGCAAATGTCAGGGCACTCACTGCAAATGAAGGTCGATCATTCAACGCCAAAAGTTTGTTCAGGGTAAAAAGAGATGATAGTACAAATAATCCTGATGGTAAAATCCAAACCAGAGACAAACATTACGACTGTGCTACATTTAATTTCACAGGTGGAACTGACACTGGTAACGGTTCATGGAAGAGAAGAAAAAAAAAAAAAAAAAAGGAGATAAGACAAACTTGTTCTCCAAATCAATCAAAGAAGAAATTAAGAGATGACTGTTCTAGCTGCAGATTATGGTTGATGAGGTGAATATGTGTCAGCAGGTTTGATGATGACTTTCCAAATTGAGTGACATACTCTCCTATCCATCCATCACATTTAGTAAACAATCAATCCCACTGAAAAAGCAATCAACAGTCCCCCAAAAAATAACTTGATCTATTTCATTGCATGAGAAATGAAATACCAACACTACATTTTGGCATATTCTGTATTTTATACAGTATATGGGCAGTGATGATCAGGTGCTTTCTGCTATTGTACTTTAATGACTTTGCGGCTATATACATACAGCTATGATCAACTGGGACAATGCAGTTAAGTTTAACAGAAACTGTTATTACCATATGCATTACTATAATGTTCCTGGACTCGGTCTATTGTTAGTGATTGAATCCTAATGCAAGATAGTTTTTTTTTTTTTTTTTTTTTTTTTTTTAAATCACACGCACACACTCACGCGTCTCGCACACGCACACACACACACACCCTCGATCACCCCGCCGTGCACTCAGCGTCTGTCTCCATGAAAACACCGTCTATGGAGAAGACGGCTGGCGAAATTCACAAGTTCACGAAAGGTTGGTATCTCGTGAACACCTTTACACAATCACACATTAAAAAGTGCTATAAAAATATTGTATATTCGGAATACAATGTTGTCGGTGTGTTAATGTTGGAGTCCCTACCCGACTCTTAGCAAACAAACGATTGCGCCTGCTTTAGAAAGTTAACTAGTCGCAAGTTTGCGGTAAAATGCAGTTGGGTTGTCGAGGTCAAAACACTATGCAGCAGCTGTGAATCAAACTTATTATAAATAATGTTATGTTATTTTTTTACTCTTACACTGAATGTTTGCTGCTTCAATCCAGATGAGTATTGAAAAGTATTTTCCGCGACTGAAAAAGGCACGTGTTGATGATGAGGATGTCTGAAACAGAGATGAACAGTCCGACCAGTGGAATTAGTTAGGTTATTATTTTGTTTACAATATATTTTCAGGCTTCAACCAGTGCTGCTCACGCAGAAAGACACACTGGGAGAGAAAGAGATAGATTCGTTAGGCAGTGAAGAAAGAGTAGGAGAGGACAGCATCCAACAGCGTGTCCTCCTCAGTTTTTGATACTTGATTGTACCCTCCCCCCCAACCCGGGTGTGGCACGGGGCGACCGACCGACAACCCCCCAAACAAACTGCTTTCTAATCTGTGGGAAACACTGTTACTGAAAGGTTCAAAACTACAATAGGGAAAGTATATTTGACAGACAGGAAGGCAAAATTAGATTAGTGACAACAGATGGATGAATATACTCCACAAACCGGTGGGGAGAAAACACAGAGTGTGAAAGGGAGTCACAAAAGCCACAAATAGAGATTAATGTGTTGAAGAATTGACAACTGAAGAGGCCCAGAGCAGATTGTGTCTTATAGAAACAGGCAAACAAAATGAGCAGGGGAATATAATGTATATTTTAAGAGGGTGGGCAGACACCAAGCCATTGATGGACAGGAGGAATTTCCATTAAGTCAGACAACATTAGTCAAAAAAAGTCACTTAACTTCCAGGCAGAAAACACTGGCTGACAGTTGACAGATCCCTCCTTTCGAAAACACACAAGGATTTCGCATCAGAATCTATCCTATCTTTGCACACACACGGAAAGACTTTTAAACCTCTCACTTTATTCTTAGGCTGTGGAAAATGGCACTAAAATAACTTTCTTAATTTACAAACATGTACGCACATGTACACGCATGCTGTGTTGGTGGTAGGAGAGCAAAGATGAAAGTAATGTTAAAAAAATAGCTCTAGAGGATAGATTAGTAAAAATAAGGCACAGAAGTGAGCAAGGAATAGGAGAGCAGATGTGAGGAAGACATCAGGTAGAATAAAGTTGCAAGTAAGTACTGCAGAAATTAATTTTGGCAAACCAAAGGACACCATTGGTGGGAAAATGAAAACTTTGGCCTCCACACCAGTCCTCAGCGAGTGATTGTCCGCTCTGAAATATCACCTTTTCTTTTGTTGCCTTGTGGGACAGCATCTCTGTTTCCTTTTCTGGCTGACCGCCTCTCTTTACCCCTCTGTGTTCGCACCGTGTTAGATAAATCTTTATCTGTGCCAGGTGGTGTGGAGTGTCAGGAAACAAACAATACAAAAGGTACATACGCATTTGTATGCAGTGACGTGCGTGTTTTGTGCTTTCAGCTAGTTTGCCATCCCTACAGGCACTCGCCAGCTTCAGTGACAGGGAGAAAGAAATAAAGAAAAAAATAAGAAGGAAATACTTGAAAAAGGATTTTACAAATTCCATAACACATCAGACACTCAAATCCATAACTGTCAAGTGTTGCTTGGTATCATTTAAATTTGTTATACTATAGTGCCAAGACGTTAACCGAGTGTCTGTACTTGTGCTGAAATAATCCATTATAAATCTTGTCTAAGCTGAACACGAATTATAGCAACAACAAAAAAAATTCTATAATTCGCAAAGGAACTAACTGATAAAAAATGACCTAGTCATCAAGACATTGAATCTGAATTCAAGAAACAAGGCCAGCTCTGTCTATAAGTCAATTGATACGCACACACACTTATGCAAGAACTCACACACAAATGAGTTATATTCATCCAATAAGCCTACAGATCCCATTTAATGTGCTGGTATATAAACCTTTCCACTTCCGAATTTTGTGTGTGTGTGTGTGTTAGTGATTAATCCAGTGTTACTAGTAGGAGGTGGTGATGCCCTGAGGCTGTACTTTTCTCTGATGGAAACTTGACGGCTAAGGTTTATTCCCCTGCATCTCTCTCGCTCTCAATTTCCTTCCTTCACTGCTTTCCATTCCTGTTCCCTTGTTGCTTCTTCCTTTCTCTCCCTTGACTTTAATTGCGCTCCCTCTCTCCATTTCTTGTCGATCAGTTTAGTGATATTCCCTCCATTTTCCCCTCCTGCTGCGCATCCTAATTAGGGCTGGGTCGATTCGTCAACGATTACGTAAATGCATCGACAAATAATTTGCGTCGACGCGTCTAACTGTCTACGCGCGTCACATGTAGAAATCTAAAAATAACATGGCTGTGACAGTATGGATTCCTCACAAGTTCACCAACACGTTGAGAAAAAGGCTAAAGTGTGGGAGTATTTCACTCTTAATGCCAACAACAACGTGTCTGTAGACTTTATAAAATGATCCCCGAGTCAGGATAACAGCAGCAAAACACCGTAAGTTCTGCTCACCTATGCCTCTCCAGCTTCTCCCGTCACTCACCCGTATACAGTATGTCCTGCACTTGAGTGTGAGGTAAACTGTGCTACATCTCCCCCATCTGTAGCACTGTCTTCGATAATTGCGCAACCAGGCCACATTGTTTCAGATATCTCACGAGTCCTTTATAATATCAGTTATAACGGCCCACGTATCAAAAAAAATTTTAAATTAAAAATCGGGCTTTGGCTCATAATTCCCTTAGAAAGGAGAGAGAATTTTTTTATTTGTGTATTCCTCCTGAAAGTGACTTGAAATGAAAATTTGTTTTATTGTTGGATTTATTTGATACATCCGATTTCATGTTGCTAAAATTGTACTTTTTTTACTGATTAATTGGAGAAGAGCTTTGATGTTAAACAAGAGCTTATTCATTATTTTGATCTACTGCTGTTAAAAACAGCTAATACAGACTACTCTTTTAGCACTTACTCTGTTTATTTTATTTTTTTATTCCTCCTGAAAGTGACTTTATTTTGTGGCTGGATTGATAGCCTACATCTGGCGTCAGGTTGCACTACAAATTCATTTTACTTGAAAAGTGCAGTGTTAAACTATTTTAATAAATAGAGATTTGAACCTTATTGAAATTTGTTTTGTGTAAATTGTTAATTGAGCAATGGTATCGTTAGATTAAGTGTTTGTTTAACAGTGGGGGCAAACCAACAGAGGAAACACTGGTTAGATTAATCGAAAAATTAATCATTAGATTAGTCAACTAATCAAATAAATAATCGCTAGGTTAATCGTGCTGCTTGTCCACCTAAGGGTGTACCTTCAAGCCCTCTCAACATTTTATTTTCACCCTTATCTCTTTAAATCTTGCTCCTCCCTCCTCCTCCCTCCTCGTCGTCCTACCTCTCTGCAGGTGATTAGCAATGTGGAGGATAAAAAAATGTGATCTCTGTGAAATGAACAGCTTTAATAAATAAGGAACAATAATTGTCTGCTTTCTTCCACTTGTCATCGTGTGTGTGTGTGTGTGTGTGTGTGTGTGTGTGTGTGTGTGTACATGCAATTAAATAAAGAACAATCCCCCCCACACAAGCAGAAAACAGACACTAATCCACAGTCTCCAACTGTTATGAAAATACACCACGATGTACTACAGTGATATTGAGCCTGTAAACTCATTCTGCATAAATGATGGATAAATCCATCATGTCCTCCAATGTGACATTTTAAAAGGTCACGTTTTAGGTGTTGATACATTTATACAGCCTGGGAGCAGAACGCAGCACTCCGTGTGAGCGACTAATGTTTGGTAAATCTGTGACCAGAGGGCCAAGCACACTGTGTGGGATTTGGATGAGGAGGGTCAAATTAAAGTATATTGATCGGGATCAGTATTGTTTCACAATTTGTACTCTATACTCTGCATCACACTCATACAACAGTGCTGTTATCACAGGGGAGTATTTTTTATATAAAATTAATAGGCTATAATTTTATAACTCATTATTGCTTCTTTCATATTTCTGTCTTTATCTCACGTCAACATATATCAATATAACAATATATCATCTTCACAACATGTCCACTTCAGAACATTTTCTCTTCTGCTCCGTGTTAACACAGAAGTCTGTATAAAATTGACTTTATCTGTAAGAAAATATTCATTTATAAAACCATGTAAATGCCCTCAGGCAACTAGCATTATTAACAGCAAGTCAACAAGAAGAAACTGCAAGTATTTGTGAAGAAAATAAATCTCTAAGTAGTTGCAATTTGTGTACCAATTTGTCTCTATGATGTCATGATATTGTAAGCGTTTGCATCAATGTGTATGACTTTGGTGTCTGCTTTTCAATGATTTGCAGTCCCTCCAGAAGAACGCAATTATGCGATCGCATAATTCAATGCATAATCAGCCAAAGTCTGCATATGCATGCCGCATTTTTTCAAATATGCTGCACTTTCGCCGCATAAATTGCCGATTTCCACGCAAAATATGCGATGCTTTTCAGAAGAAATCTGGCACAAAATTACACACCGTATCTACTCTTCCTCTATATGCCTCAGACATGCTGTGGTTCAGTTTAAAATAGTGCACCGTCTTCATTGGACCAAGGATAGATTGTCTAAAATTAAGACGGGTATTGATCCTACGTGTGATCGGTGCAGACAGGCTCCTGCCACACTACTACACGTTTTGGTTGTGCCCTAAGCTGCATAATTTCTGGCAGTCCATCTTTGAGGCATTCTCCGAAATATGTGGAACAACAGTACACCCATCTCCGTTGATTTCATTGTTTGGTGTGGCTCCGATAGATGCCACCCTTTCTGGGCGCCACCTAAACATGATGGCCTTCTGCTCTTTGTTGGCTAGGAGGCTTATTCTGTTTAAATGGAAAGATGTACGCCCCCCAACATATGGCCAATGGATCAGGGAGGTTATGAGTTATGTTCACTTAGAAAACATTAGATACACTGTAAGAGGGTCCACTAGAAAATTCTATATAATTTGGCAGCCTTTTATTTCCTTTGTAGAAGGCGTGGCAGCTACTAGCATATCTATGTAACCCGATTGTGTTTGCATACTTTTTTTTTTTTTTTGTATATATATATAATTTTTATTATTATTATTTATTGATGTTGTCTTTTTCTTTTATTTACTTAGATATTTGAATTATATTTGTATGAATCTGCAGACTCATATCTGAGTATGTCTGGATACATGGAAAGTTGTCGGGGTCCAGTACATGTGGGTGGGGGGCACTTGGGAACTATTTGGGTTGTTTGTATGGACAGGAACTTGATTTGACTATTTCGAGTGTGTTTGCTTGTTATTTTTGAAAATAAAAGAGACCATTTTAAAAAAAAAAATATGCGGTGCTTGCATGATTTCATAATCCCCGCATTTTCGTTGCAAAAAAGTCACATATCTTAGCAGAAAGTTGAAAAAATGTTGCGTTTACTTCACACACTTCACACATTTTCCCCTGTTGCCATGGCAACGTTATGAAGTGACGTACAGTGCCTTGCGAAAGTATTCGGCCCCCTTGAACGTTTCGACCTTTTGCCACATTTCAGGCCTCAAACATAAAGATATAAAACTGTAATTTTTTGTGAAGAATCAACAACAAGTGGGTCCCAATTATGAAGTGGAACGAAATTCATTGGCTATTTCAAACTTTTTTAACAAATAAAAAACTGAAAAAGTGGGCGTGCAAAATTATTCAGCCCCTTTACTTTCAGTGCAGCAAACTCTCTCCAGAAGTTCAGTGAGGATCTCTGAATGATCCAATGTTGACCTAAATGACTAATGATGATAAATAGAATCCAGCTGTGTGTAATCAAGTCTCCGTATAAATGCACCTGCTCTGTGATAGTCTCAGAGGTCAGTGTAAAGCGCAGAGAGCATCATGAAGAACAAGGAACACACCAGGCAGGTCCGAGATACTGTTGTGGAGAAGTTTAAAGCTGGATTTGGATACAAAAAGATTTCCCAAGCTTTAAACATCCCAAGGAGCACTGTGCAAGCGATAATATTGAAATGGAAGGAGTATCAGACCACTACAAATCTACGAAGACCCGGCCGTCCCTCTAAACTTTCAGCTCATACAATGAGAAGACTGATCAGAGATGCAGCCAAGAGGCCCCCATGATCACTCTGGATGAACTGCGGAGATCTACAGCTGAGGCGGGAGACTCTGTCCATAGGACAACAATCAGTCGTATACTGCACAAATCTGGCCTTTATGGAAGAGTGGCAAGAAGAAAGCCATTTCTTAAAGATATCCATAAAAGTGTCGTTTAAAGTTTGCCAAAAGCCACCTGGGAGACACACCAAACATGTGGAAGAAGGTGCTGTGGTCAGATGAAACCAAAATCAAACTTTTTGGCAACAATGCAAAACGTTATGTTTGGCGTAAAAGCAACACAGCTCATCACCCTGAACACACCATCCCCACTGTCAAACATGGTGGTGGCAGCATCATGGTTTGGGCCTGCTTTTCTTCAGCAGGGACAGGGAAGATGGTTAAAATTGATGGGAAGATGGATGGAGCCAAATACAGGACCATTCTGGAAGAAAACCTGATGGAGTCTGCAAAAGACCTGAGACTGGGACGGAGATTTGTCTTCCAACAAGACAATGATCCAAAACATAAAGCAAAATCTACAATGGAATGGTTCACAAATAAACATATCCAGGTGTTAGAATGGCCAAGTCAAAGTCCAGACCTGAATCCAATCGAGAATCTGTGGAAAGAACTGAAAACTGCTGTTCACAAACGCTCTCCATCCAACCTCACTGAGCTCGAGCTGTTTTGCAAGGAGGAATGGGCAAAAATGTCAGTCTCTCGATGTGCAAAACTGATAGACATACCCCAAGCGACTTACAGCTGTAATCGCAGCAAAAGGTGGCGCTACAAAGTATTAACTTAAGGGGGCTGAATAATTTTGCACGCCCAATATTTTAGTTTTTTATTTGTTTAAAAGGTTTGAAATATCCAATAAATTTCGTTCCACTTCATGATTGTGTCCCACTTGTTGTTGATTCTTCACAAAAAATTACAGTTTTATATCTTTATGTTTGAGGCCTGAAATGTGGCAAAAGGTCAAAAAGTTCAAGGGGGCCGAATACTTTCGCAAGGCACTGTAATTACACGACCTGAACATCATCGAAAAGCAAGTGTTGGAGGTTGAATTTGACATGTACTTTGAGTCTCTTAAGTTGGTATCCAATAAGAAAGCTATCTTAATATCTGATGTCTACTCAAATTTCTTTGTTTAAGTGCTCCTGCTGTCTGAAAGTCTGTCTCTTTTGTATCTTTTATTTCCCTCTGTTTAGCCTATTACTTTTATTTTTACTTTAATATTATATTATTTGTATATATTTTTGTATCTTATTTGTTTACTTATTGCAATGACTGAATATCTGTAAACTATTTTTGGAAATTAAGTTTAAAAAAAGCAGGGTGTTGGGGGAATCACTTTTTCTTCTCTTTTTCATCAAACCACAATTTTTACAAGTTCCCACATTTTTTGCAAGTTCCCGCAATTTCATCACATAAAATTGCATAAATATCCCACATATTCCATCGCATTTTTTAAGAAAACGTGCCGCATAATCAAGGATTTTTGCCCGCAACAATCACAAAAAAACTGCGTTTTTCTGGAAGGACTGGATTTGACTGATAAGGTAAACAGCAGTTCTTCCAAAAAACTGGTGAGTTCCTTTAATGACCGACCATAAAGTGAGTTTCAGATTGGTGCAGTTTATCGCATTTGAACAATTTCATCTTATTTGCTTGATTTACCTTTGTGGGTGGGTAGAAGCCATTAAAACTGAGCACTGTATAAAAGATTTGTTGAAACACTGCCATGCACACTCTCGCCTCTCACTTACAGTACACACCAAGTCCAATTTTCAATCATGCATAATTGATGAGATCTTCACTTTGTCCATTTCTCTGTCGCTCACTCTGTCCCACATGCATGACTCTCTTATTGTGTGTGTGTGCGCGTGTGTGTGCGCTCTACCACTTTCCAACGGGATGACAGAGAAACAAGCACACTTGTGTACTCCAGCTCTCACCTCTAACTTGTGTAGCTGCATAAATAGAAAGTGTAAATTGGTTGCAAGCAGCTCTCAAGTCACCACTGCAGAATGCACAATAATCACACACAAACACACACACACAAGCCTTTCAGTGATGTGCACGTGGGTGAGGGTCGTGCCTTGATTTTGCCCTTTTCATGTGAAACCTTAATTTATGTATTCACTAACTTGCATGCTTCATTAGGGAGGGTCCAGAACTCTGAACCAAGACGGAAAACGTTATCACTCCTTTCAACCTTAACCAAAGGTAGTGCATACCAGATCCACTCCATTCTTACCTTTTTACAAAAAAATCCCACACATATACACTATGTAATTTTTACCACAGGGAACTCAAATTCACCCACGGTAGCTAAAGGCTACACAACAACCTACCTCAGACAGACAGCCAGGCGCTGCGCTGAGTCAATAGGATGCCAGTAGTTGGTCCTCTGCCTGCACAAATTTCAAACCTTTTATTGAACTGTCGCAAATTTGCATCGATGTCTGTATTATAGTTCTGATGCGAAATATTACACAGACGAGTATTTCACATTTTCGATGCGTAAAGGCCCTAACCCTGAACTGGCTCATGGTCAAGGTGCCCCTGAACTCATCTCATTACTTACTCGAGCAACAGTTTCCTCTCTCCTTCCCCTCTTCCCATTTCAAATTTATTAGCTATGACAAAAGGAGGCAACACAAAAAGCGGCCACTGTCATTCACACGCGCACATACGCAGTGAATGAAAAAAGAACTCATCTTCGGGAGCGATTCATTTACCAAAACAAGAAATTGAAGACGGGTGAAGGAAGAAAGACGCAGACGGAGTGTGAGATATAGAGGACGACAGGAGAGGAGAAAATGACGGGGAAAAAAATTTATTTCTTGTTCTTCCAAAATGAATTTCAAGGCTCATCTGCTTTGGGTGATGTTGGCGTTCACAGCCTACCAGCCTCCGATAAATACAGACTGAGGGAGGACAACCAGCCATCATCTGTTATATGGACATAGACAGATAGAGAGACAGCAAAACAGACTAAAGAGAGAAAAAGGGAGAATAGGAGAAAGAAAATGTGTTAAAAGGAAGTGAGTGAATAACAGCACAGAGTGTTAGACAGGGCAGTTAGGAGAACAAAACCATCAACGCAAACATGAAGAAAGTGAAAACGGGATTACAGACAGAAAAGGCGGAGATGTTGAATGATTGTGCGAGAATAAAATATTTGACTTCTTTCTTTAAAACTACAGTGCATTAAAGGACTAAAAGTGGAAATGCGCACAAATCCCATGTAAAACTATAACCCAAGCATCCATAACATTTACAAATCACCTAAGTGATTCAACTTTGACCTAACAAACACAGCTTGAGTGCACCCACTTTACATTGCATCACCTAATAAAGTAGTTTACATAAACTGTTGGCTTGTTTACAGTCCGTCTGTTCACGTGATGCTCCTTTCTTACCCTGTTAGACTTAGTTATACGTCTTTGTTGGGTACAATGTCACAATGACAGAAATAAGACAAAGTTGTAATATATCAGAATTCAAAATTTTCAAAAACAGGACCTCCTGAGGTTATCCAATCCCTTCAGAATAATGCAGACATTTTTCAGGTTTTTAGATGGTGGTTGGACATAGAAATATGGACTGAGATGGCTTTGCCTCTATCGTATTTTTCACTCTTTTAACCTTTTTCATTCAATCTTTTCTTCTTTTGTTCTGTCTCCTCCTTCCCATTATCTGATAAAGGCTCATATCAGACTCCGATGGTTTCTAACAGAGACAGAAGTTAAAGTTTATCGCTCAATCTACTTACCCCCTAAAGCTTAACTACAATGTCTGGGGCAACAATAAAGACAGAACGAAGACACTAAGAGCTGATAGGACTAAACTGCCTGAAGGTTGGCGGCTCAATGCCACACTGACTGAGGAGTTAGTGAAGCGGCCAGGTGTGCGTTAAAATCTGTATGAGAGAGAAAATGGCAATATTGCAGGCCGATGTCAAATTTAGTGTGCGCGTGTCTATAGATGCCTGTCACTTGCACATCTGTCGTAAAGCAATGTTCTTTAATTGGACTATATAACTATCACCCAATTTATTGAGGATAGAAGTAAGTGCGCTTGAGTGGTGCGTGCGTGTGTGAGTGTGTGGGGGAGCCTGGATGCGAGTGTTTCTGGGTCTGTGTGTGTTGTCTGTTCGTGTGCTGGCATCGGTGGTGCCAGTCAGGCATGACAGGAGGAGAGAATTAAAAGCCGTAGGCACCAAGGGACCTTCTCACATACCAATGTGTGTGTGTCTGTGTGTGTGTCTGTGTGTGTGTCTGTGTGTCTGTGTGTCTGTGTGTGTGTCTGTGTGTGTGTCTGTGTGTCTGTGTCTGTGTGTGTGTCTGTGTGTGTGCGGCAGCGAGCTGCGCCGCGGTGTGCTTGGCAGCCACACACACACACACACACACACACACACACACACACACCCACACACACACACACACACACACACACAGAGAGAGAGAGAGTGACCTTCGCTCCAGACTAGGGTCACAGACGGTTGGTTTTGGTACCAGCCCTTTGGCTTTTTGGTGGCCTATGGGCAACATAGTAAGGTCTGGGAGAGAGTTTAAATGTATGTGAGTGTGTGTGTGTGTGTGTGTGTGTGTGTGTGTGTGTGTGTGTGTGTGTGTGTGTGTGTGTGTGTGTGTGTGTGTGTGTGTGTGTGTGTGTGTGTCTAGGATTTTGTTTGTGTGTGCGCACGCCATCTATATTAGAATAAGCTCTTCCCTTACCAAACCACCAACACACTGTTCACTTTCTTGCTAGCTCACTTCAACAATAGTTGAGTCCTAAGCTGAAATGTCAAAAACGTGGTTTAGGTTGTCCCCGTTTCCACCCACCCCTTCACTTGTTAATAAAAACTGATACAGAAAGAAAACGACATCGTAACCAGTGTAAAATTTCTGTTCAAGGATATCATTATCTCCATTGTTCATCACAAATAAACCTTTATTTGTGGTTTGCAGATGTCTAAGGGAGGGTACACAGTGTCAGACTCTGAAAAGCCCTGATCTAGAAAGGCAAGACAGGCAGCGACTGGATCAAAAAGCAGAGGATTAGAACTCTTTGGCTGATATACTGTAAGATTTTATTTAGAATAAGACTGAAACGGACTCTGTCCAATTTGGGCCAGTCATCATCATAACGTGAGCCCATGCCTTTAGAGGTAAAACTGCACACTAGTGAGTGAATGAACAAGTAAGGGGAGAGTGATTGTAGTGTGTGAAAGCCTAGAGAAATAGGACGTCTCTTTGCCTTTACATGAGGTTAACTGTACTTCAGAGTGTGATGAATTTTTCAAAAGGATGTGTATTCCCTTCTTCCTTCCCACATTCCCCCATTTTCCTTCATCCAACAACCCATCTATCCATTCATCCACCTAGTGATCTATAAATAATTTTCAAGTGAAGAACATGTGAGCAAAGCTAGAGGCTGTGAATCACTGTTATAAGGGAAACAACGTTACATTCTGTGCCAATTAATGTCTTCCCTGAAGTCAGGGACCAATTTGTGAAAAGCCAAAAGGCACTTGTCTGCGTTTCATCCATGTCATCAAACTATAACACTCTGCTATTGGATTCATTAAGATAAACAGTAAGTGCTCACACTACAGTCCGCTACTTATTGCTCATTGTCTGTTCATTGGATCTCATCCACAATATGTTAATGTAAGACACACTTCTTGATTTTAAACGAACCCTCTGTGGTCATGAGGCAGCTTCACTTTGTATTCAGCTCAAGACATGCACAACCTCTCCTACATACAATAGCACAGACACACTCGAAGACTCACTCACACACATTTTCTCTCAGAGCCTCCATAGGCCCAATTAAATAGCCATAATTACTGCCAGACAGCAATGAGAGGATGAAATAGAAAACAGTATTCCTTTTTTTTCTTAACCCAGACTAGATATTTCATTACATTAATGTCCCTGAACATGACAGCCAGTTGAGAGGAAAGGAGAGTAGACAGGAGCAAAGGAGGAGAGCAGAAGAGTTGGAAATGGAGAGAGAAGAAAAAAAGAGTGGATGAAATTAGAAATGTTTGTGAGAGATGCGGTGGAGGAGACGGCAGAGCAGGAGGCGGCAGATATTAAATGAGTGTTTATGCTGCTGAAGAAGTTAATTTAGCATAAGCAACTTAATGATTAAAAATGCATGCCCCAAATGCTTACTCTTAAAAGGAACAAACCGACTTATTGGGACTTTAGCTTATTCACCGTATCCCTCAGAGTTAGATAAGTCCATACGTACCCTTCTCATCTCTGTGTGTGTTGTAACTGTCTGACGCCCCCACCGCTAGCCTAGCTTAGCACAGATCCTGGAGGTAACCGGTTCCAACTAGCCTACTGCTCCCAATAAGTGACAAAATAACGCCAACATTTTCCTATTTAACATGTTGTGATTTGTATATTCACAGAGTGTACAAATAGCAACGTCACAAGAGACACAGCCATCTTCTAACTGTTTACAAACTGGGAACTATATTCTCAGAAAGACGAAGCACTGCTACTTGGGCGGAGTGATTTGCTTGCAGCTTGCAGCCCAGCAAATCACTCTGCCCAAGTAGCAGCTGCTTTGCACGGAGATGAGAAGGCTATGTATGGACTTATCTAACTCTGGGGGATATGGTGAATAAGCTAAAGTCCCAATAAGTTGGCGTGTTCCTTTAATAACATAGAAATGGAAATATTGTGAATCATTCTTCTAACCTCTAGTGAGTATAGCCACATTATGAGTTCTTGAACATATACCATATGAATACAGACATAGCACAGAGATTATTTGTCTTATGAACATCTCCACTCTTGGCAGGTGTCTGGAAAACACAGTAGACGGATGAAGATAAAGGAGTCATCAGCAAATACTTGAGCTAGAATGTAACTACATCATCCTGAGCAAGTAAGTGATTTAAAAACAGCATACTTTAACTTAGTTTGCCTCAAAATCAAACCAAGTGTAGCACTAATGTGAACAACCGCTGTGTATATGATAAGTATCCACAAATAAATATTTAGCACAGTCTTCACAGCCCAAAACAGGGACAGATGTGAAGCCAAATATAAAAATATGAAAAAACATTCATGCAATGTGGAAAAAAATAGAAAGCCATGTAAACACTGTGAACACTTTATTTATTTATTTTTTTAATGTATTTTAGACAACTTGGCAGGCCAGTATGGTAGTTAGATAGACAAACCACGGTTATGGTCAATGTGTCTATAGCTGTAAATCCTGTCAAAGTGTCCTTGAGCAAGACACTTTTTATGCAATTAGCAATTTGACATTCCAGCTTCTCTGAACTATAAAAAGTATATGCCATCCTGTCACCTTTAACGTATGATGTAATGACAGTATTACTGTGACTCTGTATCGTCTGATGGCTCACCCTCCCCAGACCCATCAACGTGTCTAAAAGACTTTCAATTACTGCTTATTACATTCGGGAATTCAAGAGCCACTTGGCCTATATGCAGGGCTTATTATTTTTATTTTTTATTTCTTATTTGGTTTCATACCTTATCTCTTATGTGCCCATGAGTTATGTGAAAGGGTATACCAATACTGCAGATGAATGTTGCCTTGCCTCACAATACATCAAACTCCAGATGTTTTCTGAATGCTTTTAGTTTAGTTAGATACACACATTAGGCTAATACTAATGTATCAATGCAGTGTACAAAATAACCTGGCTTTATTTACTGCTAAGATTTGTACACAGTTTTGCAAAAGTTTTTCCTGGCTAATCTTAAATTGCTGTGAATTGTCCATTCCTCTTTTAACTTCCTCATAACTTTGCGCTGGATGATTGAAAGAAGCAAAACTTAAGACGCTACCGTCTACCATCTTGAGAATCAAAGACATTACTCTGAATTTAAATTGCAGGTATAGTAATGGGTTTAATTAAACTGGATTGAAAACTGTAATCCGAGGGACAGAGCTCTGAGAATTTAATAATTTTTTTTAATATGCAAACTTCCCAGTAGAGGTGAGGCTGAGGTGGCAGCTAATGTGAAATTGTAAGTGCAATGAGATATGTTGGTTAATGCATCTGTTACACCACACATTCCCACACCATCTAACACACAGACACACACTCAACACTTGCTGTCTCTGGCTGCCAAAAACCTGCTATAGAGAGCCGAAGTCCCGCCCTTCTACTTCCGGTCCATGGGACCTATCTTTCGAAAAAAATATGAACGAGGGTCAATGGAGAGATAATAATTTTTTGATCCCGTTTCAATTGAGCCATGGATTACAAATATGATGTTCGTCAATTTAAAACATTATTTTTCAACCGAAGAAAGTCTCAGATTATTGTTAAACTGTTGGAAGTGTAAGACGTAATACGTAATTAGAAAGACTACAAACTTCATGGATGACGTCTCTCTGAAGCTACGATGTCTCTGTGTATTGTACCCGATCGCACCGGGGATGTAACGTTATTCAAATGAGTAGAGGATCTCGCTTGTTCTTTTGCTTATCTGCTGAAAACACTTCACTGAATAAAACCCAGCAGTTAAGATACGTTACATGTGTTGTGGAAAAGAGCTAAGCTAGCTAGCTAGCGAGCAAACCAAACATCAAGCTAGGTGAGGTAGATTGTGTGAAACGGGAGATGTAGTCCACTGAGCGGTTTCAAACAAAACTAAGCGGTACTATGACAAACCTACGGGTAACTGAGACTTTCTTCTTTGTAATCCATGGCTCAATTCAAACGGGATCAAAAAATAATTTGCTTCTCGCCGTTCACTAGCGTTCATATTTTTTCCGCGTTTAAGTCCCATGAGGATCACCGGAAGGGGCGGGACTTCGGCTCTCTATAGCAACAGAAACCAGAACAATGGCTCAACTTGACACATCTTCTCTTTTTCTCTCTGTTGTTCACCCTGTTTCTCTCAGAGGAGTATACAGACACAGATAGTGCACTATCTACCAAAAGTGTGTGTGTGTCCATTTCTTTTAATGTTTAAAACGAAAGGTTTCTCAAATGCGTATTTTTTATAAGCACACACGTTGCTGTATTTGGCTGCAATTAATGTTTGTTTATGTATGAGCACATTTCATCAGCCTAAATTAGTGTGTGTATGCGTGTGTTTAGGTGTGCGTGTTTGTGTTCTACCCAGAGAGTCATACTTCAAGGCAGTCTGTTATCGCCAAAAGCCTTCTAAATTAATCAATACCCCTCAGGCCTCTTGACCAGACCCAAGACGGACGGACGCACGTGCACACACACACACACACACACACACACACACACACAATATGCTTTGCAATATTGCAGAGGCATCACTCTGAGTCAAACAGGCCCAATGGCACCCCATGGAGAAATACTGAGACCAAGTGAAAGATACGCTCATACACACACAAACAAGAGAGAATAGGCACTTTGTAAAAGTCGTGTTATGTTTATTACTGCTATGAGGTCTTGATAAGAGGAAAAAAGAATGAATCATTCTGTGTTCATCATACTGTACAAAATATGCAAGTGAATGTGGACTTTTGTTTTTGTATTCTTGTGCGTGCGCACACGTGTGTGTGTACACTGCAGCAGTATAAATCCAATTCCCATTTCCATAATGGCACCTCCAACTGAGGAAAGCCTGATCTCTCTCTCTCTCTCTCGCTCTCTGATATATGAATGCACACATATATTTCCCCCCCAAAGTCAAAGCCTACTCAAACATCCTCACTCTTGTAAAGTACATTGTTCAATATCACATTATACTCACAAAACACCTACAGTCCCAAAACACACACACAGTGAGGAAAAGGCAGAACAGAGTTATACCTTTTTGTTTTGTTTGTGAGGCAGGACCCTGCACAAATACATAAAAAGTACACCTGTATGGCTGTTATGAATATTGCCTATTGTACAGCCAGTAGACACAGAGCAGCACTGCATGGCATTGATTTACAGTCATGTTTCTGGGCACATGACAAATTGCAACCAAATCCTCACTCTCATTTTACCTCATACCCAATGCTAACTGTACCTTCAGTTCAGGCCAAGTTAGTAATAAAAGTGTGCCTTTTAACTGTGGTAGGTGGATAAGTCTGCATCTGGTCTTAACATGGCTTATGTGTCTGTTATGGTATAAATGCATTCCTATCTTTGAGTGTCTACCTATGCACAGATCTCCCCACACACTGTTCTCAGTTTCCTTTTGTGCTAGTAGCAGACATCATCCAAAGTGTATTTCACAATAAGGCCCAGTTGTTTACAACGACTACAAGGTTTAAAACTGTTCAAAACAACTCTTTACTTAATGGGCTAAGCCCATTAGCAGCACAACAGCCATACGGATGTACAGACAGGGCTTAAACACAGCCTCACTGGAAATTAGACTATACAAGTGAAGAAGTGTGCCCATTACAAGGAGACAATAAGATGTGCAGCTTGGCAGGGCAGTTAAAGCTAAACTATATTTTTTTCCCTTCAAGGTACTGAGACATAGGAAAACTTTGAATTCAAAAAAGTATTTACCTGTTGACATTCATAGCAAAGCCACAACACAAGATGTATGAGGTAATGGTGGTCACATTTTTTTAATAGAACGTGATGTGATCTGCACGAGAAATGGTTTCGCTTAATTACTGAGTGATTACAGATCTTTTCTCTAAACTGGTCTGCGTTTTCTTTACAAACACTACATGTAACAGTAAGAGAATATACAAAGTAGATCAAGCAGGCTGGTAACATTTCTTTGCAGCCTTCATGGCCTCTGCAGTATGTGATGCATGTATGAGGTATTCAACAAGCTTGAAACAGAAGCATAATTCAGCCTGTAAAGCTGATCAATGCTAGGGTTTTTGTATTAACCATCAGGTAATGGAATAGCAAGTTGTTCTGAGGCTACATACATACTAGCTTGGCGCTCACTTTTGATTATTGGCTGCAATACTATATTTTTAACTAGAACAAGGTAAATATAAAAGGATTTTCATTTTAAAATCTTTTTTTTTTTTTAAGAACACTGCCCCCCAACACCATATCACATTTGAAGAATAAAGACAAAAGTCTAGTTATGAAATGGAAAATACTTCAGCCTCACAGCAGGAAATGGGATCCACATGAGTTCACAGCATGTGTCTGTGTCTTTTGAAAATAAGCTTTTATTTTGTCTTTAAAATAAAAGACTAAAGCTGACATTGAGCAGCACCTTGAAATCACCACACCAGAATAATTTTTTTAGATTATTCCTGTAGCTTCTTGTATTGAGATGTATTTGTGTTGATGTGTGCGTTTCACACCTGTTTTTAAACATTAAGGCATGTTACCAAAACAAATAAATCTTTTTTCACCCTCGAAATAAATCATGTTTAATTGACAGAGTTCACAGCAGCAGCGCAGCCTCGTGAAGGCAGAAAATGGAAACGCACCGAAATATACAGAACCTACTGTTTCCAGTCATGTTGTTAAAAAAAAAAAGCTTTAACTTTTAGACCTTTGTCTTCAGAAATGTAATATTATCCCTGATCATGTTGCTGCAACTTTCTCATATAATAGTGGGCTTAGATGATAGATAAGATAACACGGGACACTGAACCTAGACTGAATTAATAAGTAAATGGCTCCTGTGCAGAAAGTGTTCATCTTTCCTTAAGTCCCTAAAGGTTTGAGTTCCTTCAGTCCTGAGCTGCAGTTTCAAAATAGTAGATAATGAAAAAAAGATATAGTACACTGCACATGTTTTTTTAGAATTCAGGCAGGTTGGTTTAAATTACAGGGTGAACCATCAAACAGTAAGCCTGGTGAAGAATGTGGAGCAGGACCAAAAGGTTTGACATTTCTCTCTAAAAACCCTCTCCCAACTACAACAAAACAGCAACAGTGTGAATGTGTTTGTACAGCGTGTGTGTCCCCCTGCACGAGTGTACATCTTAGTGCGTACACGTGCACAAAACTAATTTTTCCGTGCATAAACCTTGGCAGGTGTCCAGCTCTACTAGAGAAGGGAAAGACTTGTCTTAGCGGTTAAATCCCCTCTGAGACAGCAAGTGAAACATGCTCAGAGAGTTTTATGTATTGTTGCGGAGCTGCTTTTTTATGGAGTTAAGCAGTGGTAAGCACCCCTGAGGGCTTTCTCAACGGCCTCGCAAACAGGTATTATGATACACAGGCTTAGGTTCAGACCTTTAGAAGAAGACTGTAAATGAGCCAGGTTATAGCATAAATGCTAATTTTCACCTGTAGTCCCGAGGCAGGAAAACAACAACATACAAAATAATGCAAAACAAAAGAATATGACAATATACAACATCAAACAAGAAACACATTAGCACACATTCAGACAGATTACATTACATCGGTAAAATTAGTCAAAATGATGACATAACTGGGAACTTTTAAGAAATTGTTTAAAGTGCTTTTTAAATGTGCAGTAAGTTGGACATTCTCTAATTTTCATTGGGATGCTGTTCCAGAAATTACCTCCTCTGATAGAAAGAACAGTTTGTCCAAAGGTAGTTTTTCTATGCGGATGTCTACATCTCCTCTAAATGAAGCTCTGTTACAATAACCTCTGTCAGACCTTGGTTTAATGTATGTAGAAAGCAAAGGTGGAGCAAGTCCATGAAAAACTTTATAAATTAAACAACATAACATTTTCAAAATTGAGCATATTGTATTTTCCCAAAATATTACACTGATGGAATGACAGGTTTTTGATCAAGTATTTTTATAGATTTTTTGAATAACATTTCTATGGGTTTTAAAATTGTATTTCCAGTGAGTGACCAGGTTGTGATGCAGTAATCTATATGTGAAAATATCATCGAATGTAGGAACATTTTAGCAGAAGTAATTGTCATAGATGATCTGATTTGTTTAAAGTTTTGTAAATTGAATTTAATTCTGTTCGCTGTAAGTTTGATGTGTTTTTTAAATGAAAGTGTTGGGTCCAGTGTGACGCCGAGGTACGTGAACAATGTCAAGTTCCATTCCCCCCAGGAACACATTGGACCGCTCCAGTTTTATGGGTTTCTTTGTGAAAATCTTTTCTTTTTGTTCAATAACAGGCAGGATTCAAGCAGCCAATGCTGTATATTCTCCAGTGCTGATGTAAGGGTGGATGATGCTCCCTGTGTGCTTTAAGCCGGTGTAAAAATAACCGCATCATCAGCATACATTTGAAAATGGACTTTTTGACAAACATTTGGCAAATAATTTATATACATGTGATAATGTTCGCCTAGCTGCTAGCATGGCACTCCCTCATGCTCTGCAACGGACTAGCTAGCAGTATACTTACTGCGCATGTGCGACTCTCAACAAAGATGGAACAGAAGTGTGATGCCTCACTCTGTAGCTAAAACAGAGAGGTCAACACACAGGGTGAAAAGAGGAGCTGCATCAATGTGCAGTACAACAAATATATGGTGTTTTCTGAACATTAAACCACATAAACCTATTCTGGTACAACCTCTGAATACAATTACGAACCTGAAAATGAGCATAATATGAGAACTTAATGAACCGGAATGACCAACCATATCATACTGCAGCAGAAGAGGACTTCTGTCTGTGGAAACCACTCTCTACAGGGCTCCAGACTGTGCAGCTTTAATCTATACTGTATGTGCAAACAGAAGTATTTTGAAATGGGAAAGATGTTTAGAGTTTAGTTTGCTGGAGAAACATCAATATCAATCAACACTAACTTATACTAGTTTAATAGATACGGGTAAGTAAAGCTTGAGTAGACTTAGGTCAACAAAAGTAATTTAAAGGAAACGTGAAGAGTATTTACTAAGTAAGAAATAGCCCTGAAGACACCTGGGCATATGTTAAAGGTTTTACTTTTAGGCTGTGTGTTTGAAAGAGAGAGAAAGCAGGTGTTTAGCAGGGAGTCGTCCCTCTGAATGATGCTCTTAAGGTCAAGACTGGCTGGCTAAAGGAGAGGCTGAAGAACAATAGGGATTGAAACAAACAATCCCACCAGGAAACACTCATATTTAATATGGGCCAACAGGAGGGGGTGTCAGTACCTTAGTGGTTTCAAGAGTGAGCTTGTGATCAAAATGTCAGAGAAGAACAAGGAGTAAACAACATCCAGTATACATTAGAAAGAAGTCAACCCGACAGCAAATGGGATTGTAGTGGCATCCACAGCACTGACTTGCCTTTCTCGAGTTTCTACAGTGTGTGTGAACTGAATATCAGTATACAGCCACGCTGACACTTTGAGCAAATTGATATTTGCCACTACTTTGACATACGGGTGGGCGACATGGCCAAAATCTTCTATCACGGTCATTTTACATCACGTTAACGGTCACCATTACCATACAGTCATTTTTATGCAAATTCAATTAACTGGTTGTAAATTAAATTACGTGGTTTAAAATAACTATGCCATACTTCATCACATTTGATTATTTTCTTCTTTTATTTGGAACGTTCACACAAACAAAAACAACTGCCTCACATGAGACAACACTTCAAAATGGAAGCTTTAAGGTTCCTGAGAACAATAATTCCAAGTGTTACAGGCTTTAAGGTTAAGAGGTGCAAATCAATGCCAGCCTGACTTCAGTCAGTGCAATACTAAACCACACAAGTTTGTATTTCAGAGTACATACGAAAAGAAAAAAAAAAAAGACTTTTCCTGCAGGATTTGCTCAGCTTTCATTTAAAAGAACTCAGAAAACACTGTCAAAATTTACTAGAGTGTGCAAATGTACGGTAATCATGTAACTGCAGCTTCAACAGAAAGGAACATTATTTTCAAGTTGTTTTTTTTTAAAGGTTGCTCTATATTTAAAACTTCACTCCCCCGTGTCTGGCCCAATAATGTAACCTTGCAAGGGAGGGGTTTCACAAGATCGCACGAGATTAGCTCTCATGGTGGAAACGGTATTGCCAAATCATTGGATACATTTTTACTGTAACACGGTATATACCGTCATATTGCTCAAGCTTACTTTGTAAGTCTACATCCACCATCCCTGCTTTTCTGCTAGTGTAGTTTGCTCTTTTTTCTCACCTTTGAGCTGCATCATTAAAGCTATAGTGCGTAGTTTCTGTCGCCCTCATGAGGAATTCTAAGTAATGACAACAAAACTGTTGGTGCGTCCACATGATACAAGCCTTCCACGACCGCGCACCACATTTAGTATAACAGTGGTTGTGGGAGGAAATTAAGTGGAGAAAACTCTACTCATTTCACACTAGGTTCATTTGCAGATCAGCTGTGTTTCCTAAATGCAAATGCTGTCGATTGGTTTAAAGTGCTTATTAACAGATAACTCTGTTTAACGGTTTCACAGCAGCATTTCCAAATTGATGTTTTATGTATTTCTTTTATAAATAATATCACTTATTTTTTCCTGGGCCTGAGCAAACCTAACTGGCTTTTGTTATACTGTGATTGACAGCCTGTTGCAGGTGTTCTTCTCTCACTCTTTGCTATCTCTGTAAGTCTTTTTCCATCATTCTCTCTTTTTGTCTGTTACTACAGTATGTTTCCGTATTCACGCAGCCATTGATCTGCATCCCACTGCCCGTCCTTTTCTCTTCGTACTTGCCTCTCTCCACCTCTGCTTCCCTCTACTCTCTGCACACAGCCCAGTGTGAACTAACAGTTCAAATTGTAATTAATTACATAAGGTCATATGAAGCAGCTAAAAGCTCTCCTGGCACTATATTTTTTTTTATTTGATTCACAATCACTGCTGTGAGATTCTCCACATTAATTGTTGACACTAGGATAGTTGGCTGTACTTTGTATCTACGGTGTCGATATTAAAAGGTCATTAGCAGATTTAATTATAATTAGAAGACGAATCAAACTAGCAGAAGCAGGTGTTTGTTATTTCTGCCAATGCTATCCTACAGCCAGACTCTGCATGGGCTAACTGACAGAAGTCATATTTATGGCCCTTTAATGTTTTGTTATTTTCAAAACACTTGTTTATTATTGATTAATAATCACCAGCTCAACATTCAGCAATTAGGCCCATACAACTGACTTCACTGGAATGGCTGGAGGACATTTTGGAGTAGCCAAAGCAAAACACAAACCCTGTAGAGAGGAAGCACGTTTTGTCTCTGTGCCCCTGTGTTCCTGTCTTCGTGCTCCCAGACACATCAAAGCTTTTCTAAATGTCACCCTAATTATCACAGAAGTCACCTAGAAATATCAAAAGTATCCCAAAATACCAAAGCCTCAAGTTTTTTTTCATGTAGGCTAACCCATCAAATGTATCTTCAGCTCTCAAAGCCCTGTCAGAACTGGAGGGGAGTCAACAGCAAGTCAGGCTGTGTGTGTGATTAACCATGAGTCACATCTTCCATACAGACAGCGGTGATGACCAAAGGTAAACTTTGCTGACTTCCAAGCATAAACTACTTCTAGGACTACTTGTACTAGTACCATTAGTGGTACTATACATTACCACCACCAATTATTACGAGTTGGCTTGCTTCTAAAGCAATGCATTGATACAGCTACTACTACTACTACTACTTCCAGGACTAACTTTAGTGCTGGTGACACCACTATTTACTCTAATCTGCGATACAAACAAAAGTTCACTTTTCACACCAATTTTAAAACAAGGGACTTCAACCTGCCTTCAGCCCTTAATTGACCGACAAATCCCCACAGGTGTTTTCACTTAATCTGATAGGCCTCTTCTCAGAACTGTGTGTACGGACTGTGATTGAAACTCTCTGAACCTTTGTTTATGCTCGCATAAGCGTATGAACCATAGACTGTATAAAAATTCTAAATAAATCACCTGTAGCTGTATCTACACTGCTGTGGATGTGTTCAACAAAATATGAACTGTCAGAGTGGGAATAATGAGGTACATATGTAAACGTTTGGTGCCAGAGTGCAATAATTCAGCTACAAAGCTGTTGGATTATGCTGTTTGGACAAACCTGATTTTAGGCTGTTTTTAGATTTGTAAAAAGACAGCCTCATTAAATGCAATAGAGTAGGGGTAAGTGATGTAAGTGTGGGGGTTAACTCACTTTGTGTTTGGTTTTTCTAGAAACTTGGACAAAGTAGATAATGATTTCTTTTGGTATTCCAGGGTGTTCCTATTCCTTCATACACATGTACAACTTTTGATATGTCTTGACCATATAACAGTATTGTCCTAATAAAAGTAAAATGAATGCACATAAAATAATTGTGTAGCACTGTGTAACTGGCTGCTTGGATGCAGAAAATCACACTGCACTTTAATGGCTTCTGTTGCATTCACTAATGACATCAGGGCTGTCAAAATTAACGCGATAGTAACAAGTTAACACAAATTCCTTTTAACGCCACTAATTTCTTTGACGTGCTATTAACCAACGCGTGTTCTGTGATTTGGGCCCCCGGGCCGCTCAGTAGTTTAAGAAATCAGAAAGCAATGCAGCAGTGACGCTGTGGATGGCTAGCAGAAACGATCCTCCTTGAGCAGAACTGGATAAAGAAAAGGGTCTTTTGAATGGCAAGTTCAGTTTCGTCGATTCTCAAGTACCACGTGCTGGCCAAGCATACGGCTGATGCAGAGAACCCTCCTCCCTCTCGCCAAAGGCAGGCCACGCTGGATAATGTGTCATGTGGTCACATACAGTATGTGCCCATCTGTTGATGGGCTTGAGCTTGCAATATTATGTTTTCAGCATATTTTTTGAGCATACAATAACTTTGAGGTTATTCTGGAGATTATTATAGACAGTATTTGTCATTGTTTTGGATTGTTGCAAAAATAAACATTTGCATAAAGCAAGCATATGTTGATGAGAGCATAAATAACTAAAAAAAAATATATATATATATATATATATATATATATATATATATATATATATATATATATATATATATATATATATATATATAGTCTGATACATAGGTCTGACTATATATAGTCTGATACATAAGTTCCAGCTAATTTCCAGCTACTTTCAATAAGAGAGGGAGAGAAAGTAATAAAGGAAAGTCACATATCTGCTCCATTATCTCATGGTGAGCGTGTCGGCCACCCTCCAATGTCCATTACCAAGAAGGGATCGGTGGGTGGGTGTGGGCGTGTGTGTATTTTTGGGAGGCTAAGGAAAGAGTCCATGATGCTCAATAGTCTAAAGTCTAAGCCACACCTGTCCTTCACTTTGTCTATCTCTGTCTGCCTTTATGTTTCCCTCACTTTTCCCCCTTTTTCTTCCCCTCCTTTCCCTCCAGCGCTCCATTACCACCGCTACATAGGGAGAGAGGGAGATGAATAGGTTGAAAAAGAAAATGAAGCGAGAGGGTTGAGGACTGAGAGGAGTATTAAGTTTGGGGATAAAAGAGGGATAGAGGGAGAGATAGAGACAGAGGGAGGGGAAGAGGTGATGAAATAGCGAGACAGAGAAGAAAGGGAGCCCTGGAGGAAAAGAGAGAAATGAAGGGATGCGAGATGTGGAGGGGAAGTTAGATCCAGGGGTAGAGAGATAAAATGAGGGCATGATGGAGGGAGTTGAGAGGTCGCACTCTCCTCTCCTGTCAGAGCTGTGATTATTCTAAAATACACATCTCTATAACTATCTCTCTCTCTCACGACATCTTTTTTACTCTCCCGAAATGTTTTTTTTGTCTTCAATGATTTCTCATCTCTTTTACCCCTCATCTATTTGTTATGTTTCATACCTTCTTTTCCCCTCCCTGTGTCCTCCCCCTCTCTTTTCTCTCACTCATCCTCTATGCATAATTCATGCTGAGATTCCAGCATGACGGGCGTGGCCATTAAAAATACATGGGGGCGCTGCGCCGAGGCCGTTTAGTACTGCCTTACCTCGGAGGAGGAGCACGACTGGCTAGGGCAGCGAGGGCAGACAGAGGGAGAACAGAGAAAGGAGGGAGGAAAAGGAGGGTGCATGGGTGCTGAGATGAAAGAGCTGGAGCAAAAGAGCGAAAGCCAATAGGCACGAGATGAAAAAAAGAGAGTAAATGTATGGTCATATCACTTAATTCTGCGAATATTTGCTTCGTCTTTCAATTACTTTAAGGTCCGCAGGACACACAAATTCAAGCATGTGGTTCTTGTTTCGGTGCAATTTCCATCCGGCTTGGATGACATCGCGGGTCAGTATTGACCTTTGTTCAGCTTTGACTATGCAGAATTGCATTGGTTGGCGAATAGAAACACTGCTGCACTGTGTTTGGAAATGGAGGAGCTCTTATTCTGGCTTGTGCTGTGGCTCTCACAGACTCAATACTCCTTTCAATATTCATTATCCAGATTGGAACCATAAATGTTATCCAGTCATAACAATACGGTGTGAATTTGAGTTTGATCAGATACCAAAACACAACATTTGATTTATAATACTATGAGACAGAAACGTACACTCCTTAAGAAATTCCATTTTTATTTCCATTGTTATATTATTGGGTCTTTTCTTTCTTTTTTATTCTCTCGTGAAGCACTTACAGACTTTGTCTATAAAAGGTGTTTTATTATTATTATTATTATTATTATTATTATTATTATTATTATTATATTAATGCATTGCCTTGTGGCAAAAGTTAAGTCAGGTTCAACAGTTTTACTGAGCAACCCTGCATTTTTCTGACGAAGCCCCCTGCATTTGCAAAGTCATTGTGTTAAGCAAGTGGTCTTAATGAAATAAATGGGGAGCCCATTTTTTTTCCACACAGTGCTAACGTCCATCTGAACCAAGGGGGTAAGCTTTGCTTCAGAACTCGAGCCATCTATGGCGCCATTTTGTTGCTACCTGGCCATCACCTCCCGTTAGCATTCCGCTGACCGCCATTTTTTTTTTACGTCACTTGACTGCGAATACCTTTACATCTGAAGCGTTTAAAGACTATTTGTCCATTGTTTAGTTCTAAAGAAACACCACAATGTATAAAAGGCTCCATTACCTTGTACCTCACGTTATGGCTCCGTAGCAGACGTTTTTGTAAAAATAGGCTAACGATTGTGTCATAACCAAGTGACTTACTGTCGCACAGTAGAGGAATTACCGTATAGTACAGGAGAAGCTCGCAGGCAGTTTCGACTTACGTTAGCTGTATAGGTTTAATTACTAATGTTAACTAGCATGTTAGTTAGCAATAATTAGCCTGTGCCTATGTTATCTCCTTACATATACCTACACTCTCCGTCTCTGTAAGATTGGGAATGATTGAGATTTCTCTTGGCACAGCTACCAGAAGACTTACAACTTTCAGACACGTTGCTCACGTCACATTTACGCTGTCTCTGTCAGTTGGAGGCTGCGCAGTAAAGCTGGCCATCACCGGAAAAGTGCTTCTAATATCCTTCACTGGTCTCCGTCCAGAGCAACGGGGTCTATTGGTCCATTATATATATATATATATATATATATATATATATATATATATATATATATATATATATATATATATATATATATATATCAATGGTCTGAACCCAGCCTTAGGGAAACTGGAAGCATGAGAGAGGTATAACGACGAACAGAAAGAGAGAAAATGAGAACATTTCGGGAGAGAGAGAGACACTATTCCTGGCAGGCAATGAATGCATATTAAAAGAACAAAATGTTTTCCGTCTCTTTCCTCCTTGACCTCCAGCTTAGGGGGGTAATTGGCAAAATCCTGCAAGTAATGCACTCCTGCTCTTTCCCTGTCTTCCTCTCTCCCTCCCTCTCACAAACACACACAAAGAAACTTGCATGCTAATACTCCCAACTCTCAGTAAACCAATCTCACACGGAAATACCAGCCAAATACACACCACCATAAAGAACGCAAAACATTACGCCATAAATGAGCTCCCATTTCCCATTATATTCTTTTTTTCAATCAATAAATCAATTATATTGATCACTTCCATTTGAACAGACAAAAAAACAATACAGGGGATAAAAATCCAAAGTATAGCCCTAAGAGAAAGTGAGTGAGTGAGTGAGTGAGTGAGTGAGTGTGTGTTTTTGGGAGGCAAAGGAAGGAGTCCCCTCCTTTCCCTCCAGCGCTCCATTACCACCGCTACATAGGGAGAGAGGGAGATGAAAAGGTTGAAAAAGAAAATGAAGAGAGAGGGTTGAGGACTGAAAGGAGTATTAAGTTTGGGGAGAAAAGAGGGAGCGAGGGATGTAAAAGAGAGATAGAGACAGAGGGATTGGGGAAGAGGTGATGAAAAAGCAAGAGAATGAGAGAGAGAGAAAGAGTGCATTATCCAGCATACGTCATGTTCTATACAAATCTTCAAAGGAGGACATCCGTTTTAAACACACACGCACACACACGAGCAAGCACGCGTCCTGTCAATGTCCCTTCAAAAGATTTTTTTTTTGCAGGAGGACACTGGCTTTCGGTTAATGTTCTTTCCATGTCTTCGTTTTCGCCTTGCTTTCATAAATAATACGCTGCTGCCATTAACATGGTCAGAAAAGGCTGCAGGAGATAGAGAGCAGACAAGAAAGCAGCAGCAAAGGAAGAAAGATAGATTGAGGCATGACAAGAGCAGGAAAGCAGGGATGTGGAAACGCCAAACACTTAACCTCTTTTTTCCTTCATCCTCCCACCTGTTCTCTCTGATCTAATGTAACATCGCTGCAAGATGTAAAAACACCTCGCACAACCCGTCTGTTTCCCTGGAGTCTTCCGCTGCTCTTACTGAACTCTTTTCCTCTGACGATTACCGTTTTACTGCCTTCCATCTCCTTATCCATCACCTTTACTGCCCTGCTTCTTTCTGTTTCACTTTTCACTAGAGCCCGACCGATAAAGGATTTTAAGGCCGATATCGATACAAATATTTGGTGATTTAAAAATCCCATATTCCGATATATCAGCCAATATATATTTTTTTTTTTAAATCCAGAAAGGCGTAATAATCAGATTTCCCTAACATTAGTTATTTGTAGTTATTTATGAGTCCTCACTAAAATAATATGATAATGCATTTAAAAACAGAGGAACATCAAAAAATATTAAAGTTCTCGTAAATAAAATGTATAAAAATACCTTAAGATATGAAACTTAAAGTCCTTTGAACAAAAACAACAACAAAAAAGCAAAGAGTGTTGCCAACAGGGACACTGTAGAGCGCCCTCTGGTGGACAAACTATGCAACGCCAACACTCATAACATGGTTGAAGGGTGTTTCGTCCGTTTTTATTTTATTTTTTAAATTTTCATTTATCGGCCATTGTAAATGCCGATACCGATAGTTTGGAACATGCCTAATATCGGCCAATAATATCGGCCCGCCAATATGAATCTGTCTGGCTCTACTTTTCACTGGCCTTATCCTCCTCTTATAGGGGATGGATAAAAGCAGAGTGGAAAAAAAAAATCAATATGGATGAGAGGATACAAGATAATGACACAACAGAAGAGTGAAAACAGATTAAGAGGTGAATCTGAATAATAAAAAAGGGGGAAAGCAGGAAATAAAAAATAAAAAAAAACATTTTCTCTGAGTTTTTTTTTATATGTGCTTCTTTCATTGTCAAACACCAATAACCTTCCTAGCTGATGTCATTGCTAAGAAGTTAACTCTTATTTTGTCTTGTGTTATGAATGGGAAAAAAAAGTTCAAAATGGGAAAAGTATTAAGGGAAATTTCCCAGTTCTAGGTGTTTCACTGTTTATGTATTTCACTTTTTTTGTATTCAATAATTGCAACACCTTTCCAAAAGTCAATGAGTAATTGTGTTAAATAATCGTGATTTCAATATTGACCAAAATGATCAGGATTATGATATTTTCCAGCTGCAGCCCTACTATACTGTACTAGCAGCCACTTAGCACTCCGCATCTCATTTTGGAAAGAATCCCTTCCCTTCTTGAAACCACCCCTGTGAGTTTCCCCTGTCTCATTTTCTCTCATCTGTCCTACTTTCACTCACATTTATTAAAAATACTGTATATTTTTTTTCAAATCTTTGAACTATTTGGGGTGTTCTTGTTCAAACTTCCCAGATTATTCTACAGTCACAACGTTGGAAATAATGCTTGAAAGAAAAGGCACCAAAATATTGAAAATGTATTCAAATGCTGTATTGTTGCATGTCAACTTCCTGTCTACGCCCCAGTAAGAGCATTAAGAAAGAATCTATGAATTACTTCTCATTCCATTTTAAAGAATTTCTAAAAGAAACAGTTGAAACCGTTGAAATGTAATCAACACTGTCTCCACCCATGTGGCTCTGCAGCAGAGTGCTGAACTTATCACCCAAGTGTTCATTCTGTCACTTATGACAGCAAACACAAGTAAGTAATAAGATAATTTAGCAACCACACAGATCGATTACAGTAAGCAGCCAATCAAACATTTGTGATAACAAAAAGCAGATTATAAGCAGCTGTCCAGCACAGATTGGTTTCTTGTTATTCCAACAATAACAAATGCTGTAACAGCATTTGGTCTTTTTTTTCCAAAAACAGACAGGGACATCTAGCAGACACAACAGCAAGTCAATACACTTGGAGTGGGGGTCTTTTCCATTTCAAACACCTTCCCTTGCAATTTTCAGCCCGCCACCAAATTTCACACCTGTATAGCAGAATAATCCCATGTGTATGTGTCTGTTGAGGTTCTCTAACAAGACTGAAAGATGATCCAAATAGTTTTGTAAGATGTAGCATGCAGCACTCTCACTGAGCAAATATGACACACTCCCCATACTCATTACACACGCATACATGGCGTGATCACGAGTTTTTGATTTGAGACCAATCTAACAGTGCTGTCATTCTCCACTGCTCAAATGTAATTGAAAAAAAATAACGATAAAATGACAAGAAGACATCTAAAGATATCTTTACACATCTGTCAGATATGCACAGTTCTAATCAGCTCACCACTAAACCACAGGGAACACGGACTAGGCTTACTAGAATTGTTTCAGCACCGCTCCATTGTGGTGGGTCACAACAAACCACATTATGTACAATTAGTAAACTTTAGGATGCGCTTCGACAGCAGATTTATGTTCACATCTAAAAACAAAGCATAGGTCAGATATATTACACGTTTCTTATGCACTTTCTTAGCATACAAAAGTATACAGGCCACAGTAGGCTACTACTTATTGTATACAAAGCTGCAACTCAAGATCATGTATAATGTAGCCTATGTATAGATAAACTGATAAATCATTTAGTATGGACTCTATGAAATGTCAAAATAGTGAGCAATCAGATTCTGAGAGCCCGAAGGTGACATCTTCAATTAATATTGTTTTGTCCAACAAACAGGACAAAACACAAAGATATTCAGTTAACAATTACTGTATACAAAACAACAATTACTGTATTTAAAACAGAGAGAAGTAGCACATATTAGCATGTTTGGTTAATTAAACATTTAATCATTTAGGCTATCAAAAGTGTTGCATCCAAAATAATGTCACTCTGACACAGACAATACATTCACAGATTTAAGTTGCTGTTATCAAAAAGTATCAATGCATGTATAAAAATACATGACTTCCACTCATCTACAGCATATTCTACAGTATTCGGTAAGCCAATACATCATAATAGCATAGCTTAAACCAACCTCTCACAAGCAACTAGCAGTAGCAGACCTTCACAAATCACACATCACACCTACTGTATAGGTGCAAAATTGGAGAAATTCTAAATTATTGAATGCCCTGTAGGCACTATGACGGTGTGCTAGCTGACACAGCAGCTTCAGTGTGTAACCAGACACACATGGCACAGTAACGTTACATAATATAAACTCCATTAACAGTTATATCAGCATACACAGCAAGGAGTTAAATACACACACAGACAGCCACATAATGACATTTAACCAGCAGGAAAGAAACCAGCTAGCAAGTGACAAACGGATAGCGTCAACTTAGAGACAGACAGGTTGTAGCTTATTGACTCACGTTATTTGACGTTGAAGTCCATTCTTCTTGCTTTTACGGAGATGAAGTGGTTTATATCCAATATCCAGCAATAGCCCATGGTTTTTGTTGCAGTTGCTCGATGCCAGACATAATATCACTGCTAGCTAGCCTTGCCAGTCGGGGGTTAACGTTAGCCAATTTCATTATGCTAGCAACACTGGAAAACTACCTGACGTTCATTCGCTGTTATATTTAACTGAATTATGTTGTTAACTTTCTTTCTGTTTGTTTGTTTGTTTTGAGGCCAAAGTAAGACAAACTCCACAATTCACTTCAGAGTTTCTTTTCTACATACTTGTGCGTCCATAGCTGTTCTGCGGCATGGCAGTGTGCGCATCGAACCGTTTGCTAGTTATTATTTTGATTGCCTTCACCTGGCTGGCTTCCCCGTCTGTTGAGTCCAGTCTCACCCGTAAAGGTGCAATATCACCTTTGACCACACAACCTGTCTGACATTTACCAGCCAAACCAGGGGGGCGCTGTTTCACTCATTTATTACGCTCATTGAATACTGACAAATACATGGCCAAGACAACAAACTGTAATGAAAAAAATTAAATAAAATCTTTTAATTAAAATGACTTCTCTTACATAATTTACACTCATGTATTACTTAAAAATAATTTGCAATGAGCTTTATTTACATTTCAGTAACCATTTGCTAAGAGCAGGCATCAATTTTAGTTCATAAAAATGTAAATATTTAATTTTCAAATGCAACTCCTCTCTTCTCTAGAAACAAGTTTTCCCTCTGCGACTTCTCCCTCACTCTCATTTTGTCTCATTGTCGAGTTCATTTATTTCAAATGAGGGAATCTATTACAGCTCCATCATTCCAATGCAGATACACTGTCTTCCAATGCAAGTAGTGAACTCAGGGAACCAAAATGACAATATAAATTCATGTTAAAATACCAAGTTGAGTTTCAAGTTTTGTAAACAAGTTTCAAGTGTTTGAACCATGGGGTCCTTTCATATAACTAGGCACACTGTTTGCATGATGATTTGGCCCAACGCAACACGGCAACACGCAGAATATAATGTTAAAAAATATGAAAACGTATTATTGTTTTCAGTCAATAGTTATCTTCTTTTGTGCTGTTCTTGCTGTAGCCAATTGCTGTCCCCCACTGTGTACATTTTGTCTTGTAAAATAAAGATGTAACTAATAGCACTAATAATGTCTGCATTTCATGTAAGTGTGCAAGGGTCCCGGCTTTGTGCATGCTGGCTCGCTGGCACAGCTTCCCACTTAAACTACCATGCCAACATGCTATGTGGTTAGCATTGGCATCTTATACAACCCCAAATCGCATCAGAGTTTTATGGAGTTTACAAATTATCCCCATGTTAACACAAGTTTCCTCGCACCCCCAGAAGACATGATGCTTCTTTCCTTGAATCTCAAATGCATATTTTTGTATCAGCAATACTTCAGAGTGGAGTTGAGCCCCTGGCACTGCAACATGGCTGCCAACTTCTCCTTAATAGTTAGAATGAATCAAAGTAGAGAAAATGTTACCTGAAAAAAATGAGTAAGTGGATTGTTTTTACTGGGCTTAACAAGGAAACCACAGGTGTAATTAATAAAATGAATGTTGGCTTAGTTCCATTAACGGTACAGATCCACTTTGGCAACACGACTGAAGCGTGGTGTCGCGACGCAGTACATCCATGGTTGATGCTCCACGCCCTTGAACGGCAGCTGATTGGACGAACGCGTCACGTGGGTCTGGCTACTCCCGAATTTCAAAACGACAGTAATGGCGGCAAGTTCGGAATACGATCTAGTATTTTTACGAAAAAAAGTTCAATGAAACGAGTTTCTGAAAACATTTTAAGCGAGAAATAGGCCATACAGTTGCTGAATCTGTCTTCATTTCAGATTGACAAAGGTCAGTTTGAAGGATTTTCGTCTACTTCTATTGGGTAGTTGCGTCGCGTTCAATGGATTCATTTGCATAAAGATGGGCATCGGCCAGCTTTTTTGACGCGCAGCATTTTTTCAAATGCAGCGCCGCCTTCCCGGGATGCTTTGCAGGCGCATTAAAGTCACTTGACGTCACCCATAGGAATAAAGTGGAGTGCGGCACAAACAGAAGCATTGCACGGCCGGGTGGATCTGTACGGTTAGGTGTGCCATGGAATTCATTCATTTTAATATTATTAGTTACACCTGTGCTTGGCAAGTTAAAATGTCCACTGTGAGAAAGGTCTGTAAAGTACCCAAATGCGACAGAGCCATTAATGTTATTAGTTACAACTCTGCTTTTCCTGCTATGACAAGTCAAAATGGTCTGCATTGTCCAGCTGTGATGTGTGAAACCATTGCCTGTGTGTAATGGCTTCACTTATCCCTGATCTGCACATCAATTCAGCCACAAACCTGATTAAAGGAAGAGGAGAGATAGAGTCTCATTCCACTTTAATGCACTCTAAACAATGGTCTTCTCCATGCACACATGCAGATAATATTCACGTCTCTATCTCTTTTACTCTTTCCATCTCCCTCACACACAAACACACTCACACACACACACACACACACACACATTCACGGTCAAGTGGACACAAAAAAATCCACACATTAACACATACACAGTCAGCAGTTTCATTAAACACATTTCTATTGACCTCTTGGTTTTCATCAGAGAACTTGATTAAACTTTAAATTACATTCCTATTTAATCCCTGTATGTGTGCGTACACGTGTCTAAATGTTGTGATTGTGATCGTGTGTGAGCGTGATCAGTGCACCCAAACGTTTCCTGCTGCACAAGGACATTGATCGCCATAGTTTACAGTAAAAGAGCTTCTCTTTCTATGAAAACACTTCAGGTAATTGGAAATGAATAAAAAAAAGTGTTGAGAAAACGTTAAAATAACCTGCTGAATATGTGCCAGAGTCCTCGAAGTTAATAACAAACTACATAGTGTTTGTAAAAGTTTCTATATAAAAAATGAAATAAAGTAACCACTAAACAATAGCCTCTTTCCGACCAAGTAGTTACAGGAAGGTAGTTATAGGAACAGTCCACTTCTAAACAGTTCTACTAACTACTCTCCCCCAAAACCGGTTGTTCTATTTGCATTCACACTGGCCAAGTGGCCATAGGAACTGACCTTTTGTTATTATAATCACAGCCATCTAACCACCACTATGCGGAAAAAGGAAAAGATTCTGCCCTGAAGTAGGAGCTGAAAATGTTACAGGAACTGTGGTCAGAGGACCTTAATAATCCCCAAATTATTCCAGTCGGAACAGGAGAAAAAAAGGGTTCTAGGAACTGCAAAAATCCCTCCGGTCGGAAAGCGACTATAGTCTGTATAGTCCCTTGGATTGTTTACCACACATACTGTATACTGTATCTGTGTACCTGTACTTATATTCTTTCATATTCGTTATATACAGTATGTTTGCATTATATTTGTTTCTACGTGTTGTAAATTAATTATTTATATTGCTGGATGCCATTTTTTAAATTTTTTTATTTGCATTTATTGTATGTCTGTCTGCCCGGAACAAGGGATCCCTCAAGGTTTTTTCCATGCTTCACGTTTTTAGGGGGAGTTTTCCTTATCTGAATCAAGGGTCTAAGAATATAGGTTATGTTATATGCGTTGTGCACACTGTAAAGCTCTTTGATGCAAATTTCTGATTTGGGCTATATAAATAAAAAGACTTGATTCGACTCATTGAGAGAATAAAGCTCAGCTTCACATAAACACATTTTCAAGCATGTTAATACCTGAAAACCCAGTTTTTTTCAAACCCAGTTCAAAGGATTTGCACCGTTCAGCTGCTATAAATCCAATTTAGTCTGTGTTCGCATATTAAATATATGGGTCTTGTAAATGAATCATCTCCAGGCAACACTTAACAAATGAAAGTAATAAATAATTTCAGAAGGACAATTAAGTCTCCCTTCATTAACCATTTGCTAATTAAGGCTGCCTTTGTTAGTAGAGGTTGAACGATTGCGTCCTGCCTGTCTGTAGAGACTGTGATGTTTTCCCCCTTTAGGAATGTTCACAAGCACAAGTTGACACAAAGACCCACTCTTATCCTAATGACTTGTTCTGCTTGCTGTTCACTGTGCTCTGTGGCTTCATTATCATCACCCTCTTAATGCATAATGCCTCCATGAAAGAAATCAACACCACATCATTACACTCTAGAGGATGCCACGGTCTTTCCTGCTCGCTTTCTCTTTTTGGCTTTTTGGCTTTTTATTTTTCTCTTGTGTCTTTATCCTTGTGTCTTTTCTTTTCTTCCACGTCTTTGTCCTGTGGTCTTTATTTCTGCCCTGTCTGTCCCTCATTAAATCCTTTCTCTTTTGCTCTGCCTTTCTGCTTTTTCCTTGCAATGTCTCTGTCACACTCTTTCCCCTTCTTGCCCGTCATTATTTCATTCCACATCATTCAACAGTCTGCTGATGATTAGGACAAGTCTGTAACACCAAACTCTGTCTGACGTTGACAATAACAGTAAATCTGTGGTGGATTGCGAATATTCAATTGGCATGTGAATAAACTAACCGCCTTTCCTGTTAATTGCATTTTAATGCAGCTGTTGTCATCCTTGTGAAGGTGAACGCCAAATTGATTTGTAATTCAGAGGATGTCGCTGTGCCTGAAAAGGAGATTGTTCTAGCATGGCTTTTATGTGCGCAAAAGCCCCAGCCTGCTGTACATTCCAAGGGTTTGAGCAAACATTTGCTCTCGCTAATTTGCTTTACATCAGAAAGGGTGTGATTTCATTTGCATGTGCATGGAAGTTTTTTATATACTGTATACGCATTCTCTCTGTGTCACAAGTGCCTCCTGGGAGCAGGGGATGTGCGTGTCACACAATGTATGGCGCAGAAATCCACCTCAAACAACAGAGAGAGCAGTACTCAGGAAAGCAATCATTGCGGGTGGTAATACACGGGCAGATGAATATATCAGCAATATCACACAGTGGTGCAGTTAATTCCCCAGGCAGAGGGAGAGGAAAGGAGGCTGCAGCTGAATTATGGACGCAATTGGCGGGGTCGTCTGCAGCTGTTTCTCCTCATACAATTGTTCACATATGGATATACACATACGCATATGTGGTGATACTTTAACAATATGCAAACCTTGAGTAATGGCACACACACTCTGCTCACACACACCAGCTCATGCACAGCAGGTATGCAAGGCAGTATGGGAGAGCGTGGGAAAGACTTCTGCTTCTGACCTTGGCCTTGGAACACACAACTTCATAAAAACCACCAGCAGAGACACAGATAATAAGTTGTGTGTGTGTGTGTGTGAGAAAGCCTCAAGTGGAACTGACGCCGATTGAGTGAAGGGTAGAGATTTCAGTGTGTGTCGTGTGTGTAATAGCAGTGTTTCTTAAATTCCCTGAGGCAAAATCAGCCCATTTGCTCTCACCAGGGGACAGCCACCACTTATCAATATATGAATTGAATTTGCAGCTTCCAACACACAGCGTGGGAGTGTCGCTGAGCAAGAGGCGCCCTTCACTTCACTGTAAGATAGTGAGGACTTCCTGGTAAGAGAGGAAACAGCCACAAACACATATAGACAGCTATAGCTTATGATGTGAAGGCAGCTATTGTCCTCCTCGCTCTTTTAAATACATTTGTTATGGTATGTTTACTAATATATTCGATAGAGTTAACCTACAGTTTTGGTGTTTATATGTTTTATCAGGTTTTCCAGCGCAAACGTTAGCAGCTCAATCGTTTAGCTATAGCCAAGGCGTGCCTCAAGAGGTGACCAAAACTTGGGGTTAACCGATCCATAATGCTGCTGTAATTACCAACCATGCACAGACAGTCAATATCCAAGGATGAAGCAGTTACTCTGTCAGGATGAGTTGTTTCAGAGAAAATGAATGAGAGTAAAGTCAAAAATGTATATTACACCGCGTGAGTGTTTTGATGAGAGAAGCAGAGTAGGGACAGCAAACTGCACACAGGAGGCAGGTTAGTGATAGAGAGGACGGTCCAGGTATGTGCCCTCCATATTAAACTTGCAATTTGTAAAACCCCAGAGCAGCACCTATTTACGTATGACTCAATAGTATCCCCATTCATTTGATTCCCCATAGATGCACAAATCAATACAACCCCCCCCCCCCCTTTAATAACTTGCTGAATTTGGCTCCATTCTTGGATGCCTACATCATCATGGGATCATGACTATGTTATTTGATCCCATAGGCACTCAACAATGAAGACAATATGGCCTAATACTGCCTTATATGAAAAAGGTCTGTCCTAATGGGAAAAACAGTAAAATTCCCCCAAAGTAGTTTATCTCTAACCAAATCACACAAACATTTGGCTGTTCTATGTGATGTTTTTTTTTTTTTTTAAATCAATGTAATTTTTTTTTCTCACTTCCATTCACTGAGCCTCCCCTGAAGCTCTTTGGGGCCCCCTTAGGGAGGCCCACCTCCTACTTTGAAATCTTCTGATTTAAAGGATACTTACATTTTATTACAGCTCTCATTTTTGGAGTTTTAGCCATTGTTCCTATCAGTATTAATAAAATTGTACTCATCATATTGGATGTTTAGATCTGTGAATGTGGCAAGATCACTGAAAAGAAGCACCACAGGGCAGGAAACTCCAACAGTCAGCCGATCAGATAGATTTTACCCAAACCACAACTATTCTTAACGCTCTGTACATTTCCTTTTTTTTTCATATATTTTATTGGATACTGTACATTTCCTTGTAATGTAAATTGAAATTGCCAGCTTAGTGTGTTTAGATGACCCCCATTAGCTCTGTTCTTTTAATATGCTAAATTCCTTTGGAATTTCCTCTGAAATGTGCTGCTTCGCCGGCCTGGCTTCCCTACGAGGATTAAGTTTCATTTTATTATATTTTATGTCATCCCCTCTCTCCACTCCGTAATCCCACAAAGCACAAATGGTTACAGATAATCTTCAAAAGAGGAACCAGTAACAAAAGAAACACCAACAACTTTTGTTCGACTTGATTTCTCTGTGATTGTCAGCACGCGGTTCCCCCGGCGGCTGAGTGCGGTGAAAATGAAATAAATAGCGGCTGTACGCATGCATGCACGCACACACGCACGCACGCACACTTTCTCTCTCTCTCTCTCTCTCTCTCTCTCTCTCTCTCTCTCTCTCTCTCTCTCTCTCTCTCTTTGCTGTTAGCTTTCTATGCCCCTTGTGTTGAGTGGGCGACTAGCTGTGACTGGCACTGTTAGATTAGCCCAGTTAAAAAAGACATATGTTTATTGCAGCATGTTTGTGTGTGTGCGCGTGTGTGCAGGTCCTCCATACTATTTTCAGACTGTGACATGCTGCATTATTCATGTTAAACCATGCAGAGAAAGATACAGTCTTGTGTCATATAATACCACTGCCACAGGCCTCATCACACACACACACACACACACACACACACACACACACACACACACACACACACACACACACACACACAACACACAAAAAAAAAAAAAAAAAAAAAATCGCTGGCCAACTTAACCAAACATACTGTTATATATCTGTGGACACACACAAGATTCACTCCCACACTGACATACAATACACACATGTGTACGCAGGCACACACAATGCACTAAATCGTATTAGGCAAATGAGAACGAGGCAGTGCGGAGCCAGAAAGGCGCTCTGTTCAAGTGCTGTTGCTGTGACAGATCCTGGCATAAATCCTGTTTAGTTGTTGTTGTTGTTTAATATGCAAATCTTCCGTTCAAAGCACGAGCTGGTTGTTAACAAGTACGTTCAACACACACATACAATCCTGTATGCTCTCCCACACACACGCGCTGTATGGATTTCCAAAGAAGGAGGCAAAAGTATTAAAAAAAAAAAAAAAACACACACACACACACACACACACACACACACACACACACACACACACACACACACACACACACACACACACACACACTTGCTGTGAAACTGCGTGGGATAGATGTGGATGTGAAATGCCATGGGCGTCATTACTGGACTCATATTTCATAATCATACGGCTATCCATCAACCCTGTTCAGCTAATGATAACAACACAGACACACACACACACACACACACACACTCATACAAACACACCTAGAGAGGTACAAGTATTCTCTGTCACAGCTATGAGCGCTTCTGCAAGGATACAAACAAGAGCAGCACAAAGGGAGGAAACACAGTTGCATGCATACACATGAGCACTGGTAAGGAGGATTCTCAATTAGGCCCACACGTACTCGAAAACACACTAACACAAAGAGATGCCCTGTTGGATAACACACACACACACACACACACACACACACATACACACACAATTGTACGCTGCAGTGAATGAAGTGGCTGTTGACAGATTTCAGCAGTAATTGATACCCGTGTTTGGCAGCCATTTTTATTTGGCTCAACCACAAGCGAGGGATGATCTAAGCTGTCCAGCGCACACAAATCCCTTCCTTTCAAGCGTCACTTGACACATCTTGACACATCTCTTCTCTCACACATACTGTACACACACACACACACACACACACACATCTGAACACAAGAGATAAAATCACACTTTAGGCTTCTAAAAGCAAATGCACAGGCTGAAATATAATATACCATCCCAATCGGTAGAGGAAGAGGTGGTACTGCTGCCGCTGTTGAAAACTCCAGTAAGACTGACTACATTTTAATTGGTTGTCATCATTGAACTTTATCTCGCCAATGATGATGAGTGAGGGGAAGGGTGCAAACGGCATGCACAGAAATGCACACACACACACAAAAGAGGAGAGAAGAGAAGAGAAAAGAAAAGAAAAGAAAAGAAAAGAAAAGAAAAGAAAAGAAAAGCTTTGGCAGTTAAATCTTACCTTAAACAGGCGCAAGATGTTGGCCACCATGATGGACACCGAGCTCGCCGCGGCTCCTATCACCCCTATGATTTTATCCGGCTTGGTGAAGATTGGAGGGTCTCCGTTAGCGCAGCGGACGTCGGAGCCGTCCCTCTCTATCAAGGCCTGCACAAAAGTCAGGGACTGCTCCAGAGCGTACGTGTCCCTGGAGCAGGTGTCCAAGATCCGGGCCCCCAGCGTGATGTTGGGCAGCAACTCGGGGTCCTTGTTGATCAGGTCTATGGCAAACATCATGGCCTCCAAACGATGAATGCCTTTTTCCTTTTTCAGCTCCCCGCAGGGTGTGCCACGGTCCCCCCGAGAGTGCACAGGAAATAATCCGCCGAGGATGATGTCCCCATCCAATCGGATGGAGTGGGCGTACTCAGGCGCTGCCTGGGGGTCTATTGGGATTCTCTGATTCGAGGTGACAGGAAGGAGCCAAGTGTAGAAAGGATTAATTACCAAAACAAGATGATCCAACCAAGGTGATCTTAAAGGGGGCTTTCGGATGGCTATTCCAAAACTGAGAATGTGTTTTTTGGAAATAATTAAAAGGAGGGCCTTCCTATTGGTCAAAACCGGATGGGTAAAGGACCCCAGGGGTGGAGCTAGCCGAGCCCCATGAGCGAATCATATTCCAGAATTGACCGTGATAAAGAGAGCGATAGCGTAGAAACGTGGCGGGGATGTAGTAGAAATCTAGTTCAGGAGTTGAGCCTGTAATCCACAAGTCACATCTTCAGTAGAGCCTGTTGAAGAGAGACAGGGAGAGCATGTCTAAGTATCAGTGAGATGTGAACATCAAGCTGCTGCAGGGATGAACAGTCCACCTGACAAACTTGTGTAAACCGCCTCACGGGCAAGGCAAAAATGCAGTCAGGCATACCAAAAACGAGTCAGAAATACACACCCTCACAGCAGACCTGTCAAAATGTGCACTGCCATTTTATAATTGAAAACCCAAAGTCTGTCAGTTTGTAATCACCTACACACACACACACACACACACACACACAAAAAAAAACACACACACACACACACACACACACACACACACACACACACGTCTCTTGGCATATCAATGAGTGGAACAACTGCTAAAATGACAGCAGAGAACCTTGGAGAGAGCCTCGGGCTATTCTCAAGAAGGCGCAGACTACCTGCTGCAGTGGAGGTGAGGAAGAGCAAGAGAGAGAGAGAGGAACAGAGCGACGAGCAGGAGGGGGTACGAGGGTAGTAGAGATAGAAAGAGAAACCATGTGAAACAGTGTAAGAGAAACAGAGACAGTGAAAAAAAAAGATAGAGAGCGGTGCCTCGGAGCGAGTGTGTTGCATCATTCAAACACCTGCTGTTTCTGCTGCAGCTAAATGAACACATTACATCCAGTACACCCTGCAAAACACACACACACACACACACACACACACACACACACACACACACACACACACACACACACACACACACACACAGAGAGCTGAAAACCACAACAGGTAGATTTAATGTTGAATGTTCTTCACATTAACAGTGCTTAATGGTGATATGCCATTTTGCCTTCACCCACTGCAGGCAGGTTGCACCTCTTTCCCTGGCAGCCGTATCAATGCCATGCTCTACCCTCTGAACTGCACATTAAGCAGCCATATCCTTAAAAAGTGCTATAACTTGGTCTGGGTTGGGACTGAAATTGGTTGTGACAAACCAATGGAATGCTAATGTGTTTTCATTAGCCGAGGCCCTAGGGATTTATTTTCTCATTTGCCTCTCGTGATCCAAAATTGCTGATTTTATTTTCTGCACAGAGACTGTTTAGCAGATTGAGGAAACACCTCAATTTGTACCTTTCGATCCCTAAATAAGTATTTAAAGGTGAGTTAATTGTTAATTTTTTCCTTACATATTTCCTGAAATCTAAAGTTAACAAATAGAGCGTTCATGATATTGCTAGCAAGGGATGTTTCGCTCTTAGTAAAGATGTAATGCACAGAGAAATTTAAATCTGAATGAAGAATTACACAAGATATTGCATTAAATTCAGCCCAGTGCCATACAAGGCTGTTTGGTCGACATTTATTTCAGTACACCATTTCTACCTATTCAGGCGATCACTGTTTATTATAGGCGTCCTGCTTATCTCAATACACACAAGCTTTGCTATTGAGGTGGTCTTTTTTTCCCCACACAATTCCCACAGCCTATTAGAGAATTAGAGAATATAAGCAATGGAATGAACTAATGGCTAAGCATTAGTTCATTCCATTGCTTATATTCTCTTAGAGCAGGGGTCTTCAGCGTTTTTAAGCCAAGGACCCCTCAGCTGAAAAAAAGATGGAGCAGGGACCTCTTATTATATATAATGAATAAAATTGAGTTGCATATTAAACTGGGCCTAAAATAACGTGTGGGGGTGGCCTAGAGCCTTTAGATATACCTTTTTATGGTGCATACAATACTAAGGTGTTAAAATAATAATTGTTGACATATTCATATATTTATACATCATGTTTTAATGTTAAAATGTTGAACAGTAGCTTTATCTGTTGATGGCTACCTTACCTATAGGCCAGTAAGCCTATCATTAATGTTGTGTAAATTAAAAAAAAAAGATTTATCTTTACAAAATAATATTTTGGATTCATGTTTATGTATGTACACACATATATATAGTAGTTTAAATATAAAGATAGTTTAAATGCATATATTTAAACTAAATACATATATTTAAACTATCAAACAATAATTTGGTGGCCCACCTGCAGCAACTCTGAGGACCTCCTAGGGGTCCCGGACCCCCTGTTGAAGATCTCTGTTTTAGAGAATAATCTCTCAACACAAATAGACTACTGCTACTACTACTGCAGCTAGCAGACAGTTAGCTTAGCTTAGCATAAATACTAAAAGTAGGGGGACACACCTGGCTAGCTCTGTCTGAAAGTAACAAAATCCTGACATGATAAGAAGGCGTGTCCACACATCCGTCCTAAAGACAACAACTGCATTATTACTTGATCTTGAGGACTCACCTGTTAGGAGGGGGTGGGGTCCTCTGGCTTATTTTTGCCCCAGGGCCACCTAGTGGGTTAATCTCGCCCTGCCTATATCATGCTCAATGAGATCCTTCTGATGATGTAGGGTAAATTATAATAACGATATTATTCCAAAAAGCTTTCCACTACTTCACCTATAAGTTAAAAAACAACAACAACAACAAACAACAGGAAATAACTGTACATACTTAAAGCAACGCATCATTCACAACATTTTTAAATATCTAGCAAGCCTACCTAATATCACCCACAGAGAGAAAAGGTTTCGGGCTCATCACAGCCTGAGCAGCTCTCTCGATGAATCCATTTATAACTCTATTCTGTCCCAATTAATGTATCAGTTTCTCTCCACTCTAAATGGAAGTAGGTCAAAGCCACTCATACACAGCCCCGCTATGATTAAAAACCCTGCTTTATATAGGTTAGCTAGTATTGTACTCGCCGCAATATTGTTTATTCAACACTTTGTCGCTGGCTTCTCTTGGCTCAAGCACACAAAGGGTCCAAATGAGGGTTTGGATCCCTGTCATCAAGCCCTACTACACACAATTTAATTAATTAATTAATTAATTAAACAACTGCAATTGAATATAATCTAACAGGATCCACTGGAGCTCACCCACTCTGCTTCTCTTGATCATCTTCCTTGCTTTTTATTGTTTCGGCTCTTAATATTGGGCAGTAATCGGATCTTCCCACACAGGGAGCCACAACATACGACTTAAGTTGATCCAATGGACGTCTTAAATCCAGGGAGAGCACATTCATGATTTAAAACATTCACCCGGGGTGTAACTACATGCAAACGTCTCGAGAGGGCCGCCAAAAAGTCAGATCAGTGCAACATGTGTTTCATGACAGAACTAAGGCCCTGAGGTTATTAAAAGTCCCATGTCTCGGTTACACTCACTGATAATTATCACAGTTTGAAGGGGGTGAAAAGTAGTGTTATCATCGTCTGTATGTACATATGTCAGTACTACACATCTGCTATTCTTAAGTACTTCATGTAATATTATCTTCATGTATTTTTTTTGTAAGATTATTTTTTTGGGGCTTTATTTGATTAAAATAGCTGAAGACGGGAAGGGAAGGGGGAGAGAGAGGGGGTGGATGACATGCAGCAGAGGGCTGAGGGTCGGACTCCAACCCCGGCTATTGCAGTAAGGGGCGTACGCTCATCCAGGTGAGCTACCAGGGCAACCTCCCTACGCTCACATTCTCTCCCTCTGCTGTAAAGGTTAGTGGCTCAAAGATCTGGCTGTGAGGGTTGGCCACTTCTTGCTCTACTGTGCTTTTATCCTTTCTTTTATTCTGTTTTACTCCAGCTCTCTCTCTATCTCTCATCTCCCCACACCTGGCCTCCTTGCATTTCCTCTTTCCCCTCTTCCTCTGTCCTCCTTCACCTCCCCAGCGTCTTTATGTCTCCCTCTCTCCTCTGCTAGTCTCCCTTTCTTATTTACCCTCTTTCTTATTTCTACCACCCTCTGCTTCTCTGCCATCATCTCCTCCTCTCCCTCTCGCCTCTATCGTCTTCTGCAGGCCTCCTCGTCTCTCTGGGGAGCTTGCTGCTCTTTTCAGAAAGTGATCGCATTCCTGCCGCCCTGTCCTCTTCTCTCCCTCCCTCTCTCCCTCTCTGTAAGTAGGGGTTTCTCAGAGTCTCTTGTTCAACAATTGCTTTGATTATGATGGATTTTGATTATGATGGATTTTGATTATGATTTTAGCAAGATCATGGGGCAATACACCCCATTTTCTCCCCCCCCCACACACACACACACACACACACACACACACACACACACACACACACACACACACACACACACACACACACACACACACACACACACACACACACACACACGCCTTTGTGGATTCACCCTCCCATTTCAGTGTGGGCTTTACCCACACAGCAAATAAATACATATTAAGTTAAATGCATAGGTATATGAGACATATCTATAATATCCATATACTGTACATGACATCCATGTGTAATGTAATATTGCATAATACTAAAAGAAAATCTGTTTTGGACACATGCTTATTTTCCCATTAATGTTATCTACAAGTGAAAATATTTTCTATATTGTTATCTGATTGTGTTTATATATGGATAAACACATTAAAGCCCAGCTTACATCACAAAGAGACAGAGATAGCTCACACATCATTTCAAACACATGCCTGTGACATGATTAAGCCATGTGTGGAACTAAAGCTCAGAAATATAAGACTATATGTTGTGAAGGGGTTTAAGCTCATTATGGAGCCCCACTGGCTTCTTTCTGTACAGTGGAGGTCTAGGGTCTATTGCACCCTGGTTAAGACAGTGCCATCCACAGTAAAAACAGAGAAGCAACATTGCAATGCTAGAATTATGGAGGTTTTTCATGTCTCAGTTTTTTTTTTTAATACTCTATAGCCACGCAATATTGAGTTACTAAGTGAAGCATACCTCTTTCGTGTGCTAGGAAGACATTTAATCACCTAACCATTACTGAACAGAATCCACGTGAAATGAAAATGATGTGTAAAAAAATCAATAGAATTCCATAAAAGATAGGCAGCAAGACAAATTGAGACAATAAATAAGACAGACTGCCCAAAATCCATCACTAGAGGAATGCCAGGATGAGAGAGAAAACACCCACAGAAAAAATAATAAATAAATAAAAAGAGGGAACAGCATTTGGCCAGAATGCAGGAGAAACATGCGAATTGACAGCATAGGAGATACCTCAGAAAATCTAATTGGTCCGACAGTGGGAAAGGGTGAGAAGCTCCGTCTCCAGCCTCCTCCGCGCACTCCTCCTTGGGCTCCCTGTCCGCCTCAGGCAACTTCCTTGCGGAGCTCAGCAGTTTTCCCCCAAATAACAGTCCTCCTAAACCAGATTTGTTTCCCCCACAGCAGCAAACGGATTTAAAGAGAATTAGACCATCCACAAGACGAAGACAAAAAAAAAAACATATAGCCGATTTAAAGTGTTCCGTCGTGACCAGCAGAGCTGCTTTTAGTGGTGAAAATGTAATTATTAACCCTGCATAAGGTGGGAATCGAGGGAAGCTGCCTGTAATGAAGTCAATACCCAAGAATGAGTCTCAGATACACTGTGAGAGAAAGAAGGAGAGAGAGAGAGAGAGAGAAAAAAAAAAAAAAAAAAAAAAAAAAAAAAAAAAAAAAAAAGCAGAGGAATTCATCATACACGGAATGTGTCAGCCGTGATCAATAATGTTGGCAAAACGCACCTGCTTTTTATCCATGGTCTTCTCTCAGCTTCCCGCACTTTGCGCATAAACCCTTGCCAGTGAAGTCCGCTCGTGCTGCTCCACGGACGCGCGCGCACACCCCTCTCCAGCTCCTCCGGTCGTCGGTGCTGAAAGGGACAGCGCACGACTCCACAGCCAAATGAAGCAAAAAGCCCTCTCTACGTGAAACATATGTATCTCAGGCATAGAGCCTGCTCTACCCGCCCGCACACAATCATAGTCTAATTGCACTACTGTCGTCCAGCAGACTCCACAAATTCAATCAAGTTTATTACTAATCAATCGGATCGATACTTTCCACAATAAAAGGGCTTTGGTTATTTGAACACATTAATAAGTCATCAAAATATGCTCACACAGGCGTTGCGCCACAATCTTAATTGCCTAAACTTCAATCCATTTTTACTGCGTCCATTGATTCCCCCCCTTGTAAAACCACAGAGCCGTGGCTCTTTGTGGTGAATGGAATTAAATAAATGAACCGCATCCCATCTGCTGTGTAATAACAATTTGATAAGCTATGTGGACTGAGAAAGCAGGCAATCGAAACAGACCCGGGTGGTCTCTCTTGTGACAATGTGGAAGATGTGCGCAACATGTCCAATTTCTGGCTTTACCTCTGCGGCGGGGGTGGGGGTGGAGGCACGCGGAGCAATGGCGCCATCTCGTGGCCAACGTCGTGCAATTGCAATTGAAAAAAGAAAAAAAGAAAAATGACAGCACAGAATTGTCCTATGTTGCAAATCAGAGGATTTGAGTTTCCCTTTTTCTCACAGCTAAATCGGCAGTGGAGGAATGTAACTTAATACATTTACTAATGCACTGTAGAGGTACTTGTACTTTCACTTCATCTAACTTTATAATTCTACTTCACTATATTTCAGAGGGCAATATTGTATTTTTTACTCCACACCATTTATCTGACAGCTATAGTTTGTGCTAAGTTACAAATTAAGACTAAACAACATAAATCAAACATCATTAAATAAATACCCATGACTTTTAAACATGAAAGTAAAAAAAGATAGTAAGTTGATTGTATTTTTTCCACATCCCCGGTTTGCAACCTAGGCTTTCTCTTATACATTTGTAGTCTCAAAGCCAAAGCAAAAATAACCCTGATAACATCATCATTCTCCAAGCCACAGTAAACATCCTTGAAATCCTTTCAAATTGCACATTTAATTAATACAACTGCGTGTTTTTAAGTGGTTTGAGCTAAGTTTACACAAAATATATCCTGCGCTGATTATTTTGGCTCTATGTGAGTAAAGATGCACTGAAACATTGTCTCTTATTGACGTCAACAACATAAATCCTTGTATCGCTCTTTGAGACATCAAAAGAAATGATGTATTGCAGCACAGGAAAATACTGTGGGAAGGAAAACTAGAACTCACAAAGAATAAGTGCAAATGTAGATGTCCACAAATGCAATTCCTGAGAAGGCAAATGAAATCTCCCCTCTGTAAATGCAGTAAACAAACATGATTGATGGAAGTATAGGACTCATATTGGAGGGAAAGAAAAAAAAAAACACAAAACTTCCCTGTTAGGTTTGAAGCAGTACAGTTTTTATTTATTAAGTGGTTGGTTAACATTCTTGTCACATCTGAAAGGCTTCTCTAACTCTTCTCAAGTTCTCTAGAAAGTGAGCTTAATAACATATTACAGCTGATGAGGAATTAATGACAAGATCTTAAACAAAAGTCTTATGAGGTTTGATTTCTTTTCTTGACACATTCTAACAAAAAAAAAAAAAACTCCTTCAAAAAGGAATGAGAGACAAAACCAAAGACAACTAATCGTGGAACAACGCAAACTTGCCTCAGTATTAAACAGTGACAGAGTAGTAACTAGTTGGACATGTTTGAAGCATATGGTCAACCAACAGTTAAGGTACATGTCAATAACTATTGTGACTATTATAACTATTATTTATATGAATCCCTATATACACACATGTTCTCAAGACCATGTCGCAGTAGCGTTTTTACTTATAAAAATAAAGGTTGGTCTTTCCTTTTTTCTGGTTTGCTCAATTTCATGGCTTTCTGTTTGAACATTAAGACATATCTACATTTGGTCTTCCTCAATCACTTTCCTCCCAGCTCATGTGCCAGTGTTTCAAAGACTACCTCGGGGTACCTGTTGCTGTCATTAAACAAATGCAGCCCCCTTCAATTTGAGTACAAAAGAAAAGTTCACAAAGTTTATTTTAATGATTCCCGGCATTTTTAAGTTAATGGAACAAAAAGTTTAATGTAAACTTTTAGGTTTGGAGAATAGAACTGTTTAGCGTATGAGGGCATGTAGCTCCCCTTCACCCCCATGTTTACAGCTCCCACATTTTGGCCCATAATAAAATCAGGATTAGCACCACAAACGGTAGATTCCCAAACAGCTGGCGTCAATCCAAACCTGTTACACCTGATGCTTAGGCACTACAGCTGAGACGTGTCAGCATAGCATCTAGGGTCAGCTTTCTGCTTAGCGACAAGCAAGATGACGGCGGTCAACAATATTTCACTGAACACAGAAAAGAAATTCTTCCAGTTAATGGTTTCTAAAATCTAATGCACTGCGGCTGTTACTGTAACACCAAAAACAAAACGCACATTACTCCTTAATACTGTGTGCAGTCCCGTCTTTCCTGCTCACTGTAACTTCGATTCTCACACATTAACACCAGTGCGAGTGTTAACAATGGTGTTAATTTGATAGTTTGAATGTTTCCCCCGTGGTAGCACACCTTACAGTCTGAACTGAGCGGTTATAATAAAGATGAATTCATATTTGGAAGAAAATGAATTTGATTAAATCCATTAAGCATTTGTAAAAAAAAATGTCATCATACTTGAGAGTGAGGGAAGGGGACACTTTTCTCCAGAAATGGTTGCCTCATTTCAGAACAGAACTCCGTCAGTTCACAGACTCGTGTCTTATTGAAGCCTTGCTTCACATAGCCTGACGGTTCTCGTACAACCAGGCTTTTACTGGGACTACAGCTAATATATGGAGATAAAACAGGGCATGGTCAAAGTAAAGGAAACACCCTGTACACGTTTTTTTTTTTTCACATGCAGTCAAACAAAAAAAGCAGAACATAAGAGTGAGATGTAAGAAAAATCTTTTTAAATCACAAACATTTTCAAGGTAAACAGAAAAATCTATTAGGGGTTTCCTTTATTTTGACCATACAATTCCAACAATTCACTCCAGATGCAGTTGGTCACTACAAAGCAGATATAACTAAATCTGTCTATGGACTGCTTGTGTGAAGAATATTATTACTGGAATTTTCAGTAGCAACATTTGCATGAGAAGATACTGTATAAGTAATTTTCAACTCAAAAGCAAGCAGCTAGCCTTCTAAAGACTTGGTGGAAACACGTTGGCTATGGTTTCTCTGTTAGATAACAGGACACAACAGTGTTCCAATCGTCAGTGGGAAAATGTCAGGGAATATATATATATACATATATATATTTTTTAAATCTGTCGTAATGTTGAGCAAGTAGTACTGAATATATCAAATTGTTAACACCCTAAAAAACTATATAAGGTGTGAATATACAGAAAAGTGATGTGACAATGCTAATAGCCAAAGACCCAAATATGTTTTGTGTATCTGTGCGGGACAGCAAGGGTACAATATTCTGCTGTTTCCAGTCTATTTTCTGTGGAGGTCACGATCCAGTTTTGAGTCCCTCTGTCACACACACACACACACACACACACACACACACACACACACACACACACACACACACACACACACACACACACACACACACACACACACACACACACACACACACACACACACACACACACTATCTGTATCCCTTTGCTACCAAGTACAAATCAGTCACCTGCATATGGATCTACACAGACATACTGTTGTAAGTAAATGCAGATATATACAGTGGGAGTGAATCTTGTGTTCGCTACAATCTCTTCATGGATAGCAGCGCCACTGTTCAGCAAGCTGGCTGGCTTCATAATAAACCTATACAAAAAAAAGTCAGATTCCAACAAAATGATTGGTTCTTAAGCAAAAGCTGAAAATCCTTTGTACTTCACTCCTCTATCGTGCTCCATTGTTCCTTTTGTTTGTTTCCTTCATTTCTGCTCTGTGCTCGTTCTATTCGTCCATTATTCTCCCAATTAAAAGTTTTGATTCGCTTCTTCATTGTTAGAGGCTCACTCGTCCATTATCCCCGGCAGACTGTAAGCAGAGAGAGAGAGAAGAAAAAAAAAAGAAGAGAGATGAGGAAAGAGGGAAGACAAAAGGAAGTAGAGAATAGAGAGAGCACGGGAAAAGATCAAGAGGGAACAACGAGGAAAGAAAGAGGAAAGATCCAGAAAGAAAAGCAACAATTAGACCAAAGAGGAAGATTACTAATGAGCAGAGTGATACACAGAGAAATAAGCGAGAGGGAAAATGTGGAAAGCAGCTGGTAAACGGGCTTGGCAGTCAATTAAAGCCTGCAGAATGATTGTGGTGTCTTATCTTTGCCCAAGGGAATGGTTTTCTACCCAAACATAAACACACATCTTGTAAGGGAGGTAAGCCCTCTGTGTACTTACAGAGTGTGTGTGTGTTTCACCAGACCAGGGATTTGGAGCGGGTGCTGACTCCTTTCCTCTTGCTGGCTGCTGCGGTCACAGCGTTACGATGACTTCGCTTGTGAGACTCCAGGTACAGCTGACAAAAACAATTTAAGGAAAAGATCACATGCTTTGTATTTATGAATCCATACAGTACACAGATACATGCTACCGAGGTTAGTTTCATTACATGGAGTTAAGCTACATCTTCAATCTAACAGTCGGCAGAGTCCAGATAAAGAGAAGACTTGATTCTTATCAGATGTCATTATTTAGCTAATTTATCATGATACATTAATATACACATAAACAGCAATTAACAATTATATTGATTAGTGATTAATCTACAGACTATTTCTTCATTATACTGTTCATTTCTTGGCTTATACAATGTCACAAAAAAGTGTTTTAGATGTTAAATTTACAATACATATAAAACTAAAACTAACACCAGATCTACACATTTGTGGAGCTGGATACAGAGAATCTTTGTGTGAAAAATTTATTTTGAACTCCATTTCATTGATCAAAATAGACGATTGTTTTTCTTTCGATCGACCAATGACTTAATCAACTAATCAGGACCAGGGGTCAATTGACAAAAATTCAAAGCAGTTAGAAGCACCCATTCTCTAGAGTCTTCATGAGTGCATACTAAGTGATGATAATGATCTTATCCACCACACTCTATGCCCTGACAATGAGCCCTCAGACTGGAATTGATACACTGGATCATTTCCACTGTAGCAGTCTACTCTATTTGTTTAATGATTAGTGTTAGTTCTCACTGGGGAAAGTCTACAAAGTGTGTCTTTTAAAAGAGGAAAGATTTATGTCAGTAATTGAAAATCCAGTACCTTCTTGGCAAAGGCCCGTCCACACTGGTCGCAGGCATGGAGGGAGAAATTCTTGGTCACTCTGACTTCAGTGGAGGACGACGACCCGGTGCCGCTGCTCTCTGACTGGGTGTCGTGCCGTCGGGTGTGTGGGGTTTGGTTGCTGGGTGGAGTGGTGGAGGAGGAGTTGCGTTGGTGTGTGTGTTTTTCACTGCGGCGGGTCAGCGGGGGGCTGATGGGACGAGGCTGGTGGGTCTGCTCCCTCTCCTGCTTACGGGTGACAGGAGGGGACGGGGTGACCGCTGGCGATGAGAGGTCCAGCTGTTTCCGAGTGACAGGGGCAGGAGGCGGGGCGGAGGAAGAGGAAGCTGATGAAGTAGTTGGGGCAGCCGTGGAGCACTCTAGCTTGCGAGTAACAGGGGGTGAAGAAGAGGAGGAGGATGGCGAAGAAGCGTGACGTCCGTTTAATTCCTCTTTGACGCTGCCACTTGTCCTCTTGTTGGGGGTCGTACTGTTGAGGACTACCTCAGCTAGCCTCTTCACCGCCCTGCTCTCCAGTTTGGGCATGATCTTGCCGAGGTAACCAGATGACTTCTTGTGGACCACGGTCACATGACGCAGGACGTCACGTTTGCGACGTGACTCGTAGCGACAGAGAGGGCAGCGGTAGAACTTGATGAAGATGTCGTTGCCGTCCGTGTGCAGCTCAATGTGCTTTGTTAAGTTCTGACGTGAGCTGAACTGTCGCTTGCACAGCTTGCAGAAGAGCTGCTTGAAGTCAAAACCCACTGACAGTTTGGTCATTTTGGCGGGCACACCCCCGCTGCACATGTTGCCACCACGCGAGGATGACGCAGATAAGGATGGCGTCATCTTTGGGCTCGACGGGGCCTCCTCTTCCTTCACCTTCATGGTGTTGTGTGCCACAGAAACCCGTTTAGCTGTGTCAGTGCTGTCACTGGGAGAAGGGGCCGGACTACTGTCAACGTCCTCCCCGTCGTCGTCATCTTCATCTGAAGGTTCTACTGCTTCCTCTTTCACTCGGATGTTGTTGCTTGGGCCTAAGTTAGCGCTGCTACTGTTAGGTGTGGCTGCCGGAGTAGAGGAGGTTGCCGTGGTAGCAGACTTGTTACTTTTGATGCTGTATATTTTGTGGACAATACGCATGTGTCTCTTCAACATGAGCTGAAATACACAGAAAAAAAACAAAACATGATTATTTCAACAAATTTAAGATAATAAAATACCATCCAAAAGAACATCTTGAGTGTACATCATGCTGCCAAGCTTAAAAAAAAAAAAATTATTGTTAAAAGGGGAAAAAAAATTTTTTTTTTTTTTTTTTTTTTTTTTTTTTTGAGGGATTAAGGGCTTTTTGCTTTGTGAAGGAAAAGACTGCTTGGGCTGACTCTGTTGTTTGGACTGGTTTTGGTTGGAATGTGTTGTTTTAGAGGTCACAGGGGTGGACTTGGAGTTGTGGCCACGTGTTGGAGAGGCATTGTTGCTCTTCCTGGGGGGGGTGACCTCCAGAGAGAAGGGCAGGCCAGGCCGTGAGGCGATGCTGGGTGTGATGGTGTCCCGTCGTAGACCACGATGCACCTCGTCAAAATGGCGGCGTACATTGGCTTTGGTAGCGAAGGTTTTGAGGCACACTGGGCAGGATTTTCCAGTAGGTGTGCTGAGAGTCCTTGGCCGACCTCCAGCAACAACAGCAATACATATTATTTCATATTTCCTTTGAATATATGGCAATGGGCAATTTGCAACGCCTCTACATCCAATGTGCACACATAAAACAAAGACTGACATTTTTGTTTCAGATTATTTCATCAGTTTGTGGAAAATCTACACTGTAACTATCCAGCTAAAGCAAGAAACCCCATCATCATGACCATTATGTTTTGTGTACAAATGTTCAATTAAGTTTAATAAGTCAACGTCTTTGTTATGGCCCTATGTGGGGTTTTAATCACCATCCTATCATACTGACCAATTTCTAAATCACCATATTCAATATTGTTTGACGTTTTTTATTGTAATTTGTATAAACGCTTACCTTTCACCATAGAGAGTAGGCTTGTGGGAACTGTACGCGTCTCTGTGAACTTTCGGAGCTCTTCGAGTTTGGTCTGGTGCATTTTGCGGCAGTGGCGTCTGATGCTGCGGCGTGAGTTAAAGTCCTGACCGCAGAGACAACAAGAGATTGTCACATCCTCAACCTGGATGGGAGGGAGAGAACCGAGAAGAGAGAGCTTGACTGACTAGAATAAACAAGGCAATGTGGATAATTAGACCATCATTTAGCATATGAGAATGCAACACACCTCAGCAATGACAGGTATTTATCAGTAAAAAACACTTTTGTTGCATATTCACTCTGAGTACCCCCGACTTTACTTTGTCACTTGTGCTTCCTGACGTGTCCAGTCACCTACCCCACTGGTGGACCCCTCGTCTTCTTGCTGTGGCTGCTCCTCTTTAGCCTCCTCCTCAGCCTCCCATTTCTTCTGTCCCTGATTTTGTCCCGGGCTGCTGTGGCTCTCAGACCCTCCTGGCTGGCTTGGCTGGTTGTTGTCCACACCCTCCACTGGTTCTCCTTCCCATGCTACCGGACTCTCTCTGGCACTGTGAAGGACATTGAGACAAACAGTGAGACTAGGGAAGGCTGGGACTAGCCTAAAATACAATTCACATGATGAGGGTCTGAGATAACAAGAAGTCAAGTCTAGACCACATTGCACAAACAGGATTTGTGTTGATGAAGCTTGTTGTGTTCCTCTGTGAACAATAGGGGTGGTACCGTTCACAAAACCCACGGTTCGGTTCGTATCACGGTTTTAGGGTCACGGTTTTCGGTTCAGTTTCTTATTTTTTCTTTAACACCCCAGAATATACTTCAGCATATAGCTAAAATTAGCATATTGAATGCATGTTGCACAAAACGTGCACACAGTGGCAGTTCTATATTGTTTTATTTCCATATAGGTAACGTGAAATCCAAAATGTTCCCACACACCAGACTATAAACGACGCTGGCGCATCCTCCAGCTCCGGGCAGCCTCTCTCCCACTTGACATTTCTGCATGTGACGTGACGTGACCTGCAGCAGCAGCAGCAGAAGCAGCACCCCACTCCACTTGAGGAGCGGTCGGCTTGGTGTCTCTCAAAATCTGACGAAAATCTTTTAAACTGACCTTTGTCGATCTGAAATGAAGAAAGATTCAGCAACTGCATGGCCTATTTCTCGCTTAAAATGTTTTCAGAAACACGTTTCGGTGAACTATTTTAGTACAATATGAGATCGTATTCTGAACGAGCCGCCATGACAGTCTGTTTTGAAATTTGGGACCAGCCAGACCCATGTGACGCAATCGTCCAATCAGCTGCCATGGGTTGCGTTTGTCACGCCCATCCCGCTCGTCATTTCCAGTAAGTGTTTTAACATAGGTGTCGAAAGTGGGCACTACGGCAGTAAGAGGTTAATGCACATTAACAGTGTACTGACGAACCGTGCGGTACACACATGCTCCGAACCGAGACTAGCGAACTGAGCGGTTCGGATGTTTTTTCATGAACCGTACCACCCCTAGTGAACAACTAATCAAATATGTTGCATCTTAAAAGTTACAGTTACATTTTAATCCATCATTTTTTTTTTTTTTTTTTTTTTTTTTTTTTTTTTTTTTTTTTTTTTTTTTTTGGATATGATGTGTCGAATCAATAAATCCTGTCACACCGCTGTCATCACCTGATGGACCTAGCAAAGAACAATCCAAAAAAATAAAGGAAATCGTTTAAAATAAACATTAGTAGCATAGTAACTAGTAAAAGTGTAATACTATTTAGGTCAAAATTAGCAATATTATATTTACTTTCTGTATAAAACTACTTTAAGAGACACTGGTCAATGCCAATCACTACTGTTACTTTTATGGGTGGTGAAAAATTCTGCTGAAATATTTCCAAGCAGACAGACAGACTCTGCCCAGCTCATTAATGGTAGGGATGCTTGAATTTCCCAGGGTTAAAACAATGGTGCAGTGTTGGGAGCTTCAAAAAGTGAATTCTTTTCAGAACTGGTGTAGAGCTAACATTGTAGTAGGCATCATATGATGTAGCTAATGTTAGCAACACTATGGGCCCTATTTTAACGATCTGAAACGCAAGTATGAAACGCCAAACGCAAGTAGCTTTGTGGGCGGATCTCGGCCGCTGTTGCTATTTTACCGGCGGATGACTCTTGCGCCCGACGCAAATCTAAAATGGGTTGGTCTGAAGTAGCTAGGTGTGGTTTGGGCGTAACGTGCAATAAACCAATCAGAGCGTCATCTCACATTCCCTTTAAGAGCAGGCGCTTGTTCCATGGCGGATTGCTATTATGACGGCGGATTTGCCTGGCGCACGCCAGCGGGAGCTGCCGATGCGAGATGCGGCAAAGTAATAAATGCCCGTCTTGGCCGGGTGGCGATGTTGCTGCGGCCACTCGGGCGCATCTCCTCAAGTCTGGAGAGGATTGCTGCAGCCATGGAGCGTGGGCCTCCAAACGCACCACCTGCTCCTGCTGTGCCCCTTCCTCTTCCCCCCACTCCATCTCCGTCCACCCGCTCCATCAGGAGCGCATCGCGCATTACTCCCGGACCAGATCCCGCCGTAGTTCAACATCACGTCTCCTTAAGTCCTCTAATATTTCCTCATTTATGTCATCAACACATCCATGATTCATGGAACTGTTGTGTAAAACACAACAAGCCACAAAGAATGCTGCGACTTTTTGAGGACTGTACTGTAAAATGCCTCCTGACCTATCCAAACACCTGAAGCGCATTTTCAGTAATATTTTCCTTTGTAATTATGTATGGTTTGCAAAAATGGGAACTGCTGCATCTATTTAGATGAGAGAAGTGTATGCGCGTTGTGCACACGCTACATCATGGCCAAGCATGTGCCCCTAAAATAGCATCTGAATAACGCGCTACTGACTTTAGACTAGCGCCACTGACTTTAGACCAGGTTTTTCCTGGTCAGTGGCGGAATTGTTTTCTGAAACTGCAGAATAGCACAAAGTAACGTTTGCACCGGAACACGCCTCCTCTTTTCGCTGAACCACCCCCAGGAGCGCAAATGCATTCCCTAATTTACCGACGTGCGTCTGTGGAGGGAAAAGTCCGCTGTGCGTCGGGTGCAAAATAGGAATGATACATGCGTCGGTGTACAAAGGCAATTGCGCTGAGTGCAAGATAGGGCCCAGTGTGGTTTTGCTGATGCAACATAACAGGTGGGACTTTGCCACAGCTTTGAAGTTAGATGGTTTTTAACAAACATCCAGCCAATTGTGCCTCACCGGAGTCAGTTTGTACTCAGTGGAGGTCTGCATGTGTAACATTTTGAAACATAGGGTAGACATACCAAACTCTGGTCTTATATCTGCAGCGCTGTATCAGTTACCTAAGTGAAAGTAAGCTAAACTTTTGTAAACAAAATATAGATTTTCTTAGAAAAAAAACAAAATAACAACAACAAAGGGTTGTGGAAAAGGACATATTGGCTGTTTTAGTTAGCCATTACTTCCTCTTGATGTTACTATAGAGTCATGTTTTACTGATAGCACCTTTGAAAGGGTACATTTAGTCTTGATATTAGATAGCCAAAAATGGAAATATTTTAGTTGGTGGAAAGTTATACTATGGTTAGAAAATCATCCTATGAACAAAATGACTGAACCCTTAACAGCCAAAGCGTGTGTCATATGTGTCATCTCAAAATGTATTTGAGCAAGACACTGAACCAAAGCATGCCAACTTCTTGTGGCAAATTGTGCATCAGATAAAAGCCCCAAACAATCTGAAAAGAAAACATCATCTCACAGAGGCCGGCCACCCTTTCTCTTCAGTTCTCTTCTGTGTTATTGAACCCATTTAAAACGACCGCAAAGAGTTAGCGTGACTCCATTTATGTACTGAGAAGATGATGGTCTCTGGCTGCAAAACATTTTCTGTTTGTGCACTTTTGCTTTGGCACTTATCCGCACAGTGCTTTCTTTTAGAGTAAATACAATTATTTTGCCTCTCGAAAGCCTCCTTTATGTGGATATTCCTCTTTTGGTAAATGTGCAAGTTTATTGCATACCATTCTTCACAACAGCAGATAAAGAGAGAATGGAAAGAGAGTAATTGAATTTTAGGCACTTTAAAAATGGACCACAAATCATCACTGGAGACTGTATAGGTTCTCTGTCAGGGCTGGCTGGTGAAAAATTTAGTTTTTTTTATAATCCAGTAATCACACAATTAATACCCAGTGTCTCACTGGTGAAAAACAGATACAAATTAAGTAATTCATCAAAATAACAATGCAATACACTTTCATCCGCTGGTAATGGGCTCTTGATTGAGAAGAATTAAGCCAACAAACAGCTTAATTAAGACAACAAGCAGATGGAAAAAAGATTGGGATGACATTTTTTTCATTACAGTGGATAAAACGGCAAAAATATAATTGACAGTATGTGTTCAGATTGATTTCTCTTTTAGAAGGAGAGGAGAGTTAAACTAGAAAAGAGAAACAGAGTCTCCTAGGCTTAATTCTTTCCCCAAGTCTTGGACCACTTCTCAGCAGCAAAGAAAAGAGATGTGGACAAATACTGTGGTTAATGAGAAGTAGTTAAAAAACAAATGTTGCCAGATCATAGGGGTTGGAATCACCAGAAGCCTCATGATACAATATCGTCACGATACTTATATCACGATACAATATTATTGCGACTTTAAACATACTGCAATATTCTGCGATTTTATCTAAAAAGATTGTATCTCCGTTCGTTCTTCTCACTTAAATTTTATTGCTGCAAAATGGAATTGTCAAGAAGACAAACTGACCGACAAATATAATAGTAGATCGATACTTGGCGTCTGTGTATCGATACAGTATTGCCACGGAAAATATCGCGATACTATGCTGTATCGATTTTTTCCCCCACCCCTACCAGATCAAAGTCAACTTCCTTAGTGATATGAGAGGAGAGCAGAGGAGAAACAGCAATTTGAGTGAGGGAAATGATTGATGGATTGAGCATGTTACAATGTGCATGTGAGTTTGTGTGCAAATGAATGAAAGAGCACTGTGTACAGACAGAGGAGATAAGAGGAGAATAATGAGTAGGAGGAAGATGGCATGAAAGAGAGACAAGAAACCTTGGAGTGGCAGACAATGAAGTCAAATGTGGAGTAGCCATAGGAGATGTTAAAGTAATCAATGATTCTGTGCATAGGTGTGTGTAACTAGGTGTGTATGGGCGACTAGCTCAAGTCCGTTTGAGCCCTGCCTTGTTCAAGGAGTCTTTATTTGTCGGTGTGATCTGTACAAGTTTGCATTTGCATGTCCTCAGTATGCACAAATGCTCTGGCCTTGGCTCTTGAAGATTGTGTTTTACCTGTTCTGACAATTGATTTTATTCTTGAGTTTATTAGTCATTTTTATCTTTTGTGGTTTTTTTGTGCTTTGATTTTTGTGAGTAAACGAGTGTGTGCAAGTATTATAGACGCTTGTGTGTCTGCATGCTAATGCGTTATGTCACTAACCCTCGGGTTCAGGCAGCCGTGATAGGCAGTAGTACTCTTTATGTGTGATGAGGTTGGGCAGGCCTCTGAACAGACTGCGACACAGTTTACATTCAAAGATGGTGTCCACCTCCCTCAGCAGCATGTGCTTCAGCTGGCTCGTTCCTGCAAGCCAAAGAAAAGCAGTGACGATTACTTCCAGTGATTTCAGGGAGAATTATAAGATATACAGTACACCATGTACATACAGAATATTGTACAATTCATTGCAGAAAATCTAAATTAATTTATAGTTCTAGTTGTGTAGTTGTTAGGAGTCTGCAAAGATGTATAATGGTGGTGAGCCGTTTCAGGCTGATCAAATACACTGCATATTGTAGAAACAACATTTGTTTCAATACACTGAAATTTTTATAATATCTTGCTGAAACAACTCAAATGTGAAAGGAATACTGTCTGGAAAATTACAGACATTTATATAATCTCATATTGCTGAGAAAACAGAGTTGAACAGAGAAATTAAGCTGATAAATTCCAGTCGGTGTAAAATGCCTGTCTCTTTGACATTTTAAAGGACTCTGGTGATAATTGCCTTTGTGTTAAGTGTTACTTTTGTGTCACTGCAGTCGTCACCTTTACTTTTTCTGTCATTGTCGTAAGCATGTTGACTCATATGTTCAATTTCAATATATCTGACTCATATTTTGCCTAAGTAATGTATGTATTATATGCTCTGTTGGACATTTTTACTACACATACGTTTCATGCAAAATGACTGAGAAAACACTACTACTGTGACTCACACAGTCAGTACCTGTGCAACTTGCTTACACACAAACACCAAAACACACATTGTCCTCTCACGTGTTTTTTTCTCTTTCAGAATTGTGTATTCCTTGGCATCTATTGCTGTGATTGTATGACTGTTGGTGAAGACTGCTAATGCAATTTTTATGAAAAATTGGTCAGA